>NC_143193.1:45682500-45925000 GCF_051530095.1 Phoenix dactylifera
CTCTTGCAGACCTAGGTCATCAATCAATCTTCCGACATCCTTCTCACTCTCTGTCTGCACATAGTAAGACATCTTCAGTCAAGAAGACCCCAATGTTATGATGCCCAGATAATAAATGCTCATCAAGCACTTATCAGACATTCTTTACCTCAGCAAATAAACATTTAATCTAGTTTGTGTATGATCTCCAAATAAATCTGCAAAAAGATATTATGATTTCATGCTCAAGAGTAAGTCATGAGTTGTTCTTAACTCACCATTGTATTTGCCCCTTCATCCCATATAAAACCATCCTCTGAATTGCTTTTGATTTTGCCTCCAGCTCTTTCTTCAGCTTCAAAGAGGGTGACACTCAAACCATTTGATTTAAGTTTATAGGCAGCAGCTAGCCCACTGAAAACCATCTCAAAATCCTCGACATTAATACTCTTACCAAGAGAGTATTCAACAAGTAAATGATAAAGTATAAAAAATATTTATGATAATGCCTTACAACAAGCTTCCATAGACCACAAGTATATAAGTCAAACAATTAAATAAACAACCATCAGATTAAAAAACTTACTAAGTACACCAATCCATGTGTTGAAGATAAGAATCCCACAATTAGATATGAAAGCTCACAGTAATTTATGAGCAAGAAACAGCGATAAATCCATGAAACAACATTAATACAAAAGTAGATTGATTAAAATATCACTGATTTTTCTTTTTTTTTCAAAAATGGTCTCATAGATTACAAATCAAATAGATAAACTAAAAAAAGAATCAAATTAAGATTGCCACATGAAATTAGTATCATCCCCTCCAACTTGTCTGATTAAACATAAGTGACAGTCATTGACAAAATCTGTCTAATCGGGCAAAAAGGGGTCATTGCTCATTTGTGTGTGAGGAGAGTTCAAAATTATACAAGAAGCAAACAAATAAAATGCTCTAATGTAGCACATTACAGACATATGCATTCTACAAGATACTTGCCAAGAGTAATAAAAGGATATCTCTCAATAAGGAATGTTAAAATTTGGGAAAATAATTTGAAGAAAATTTCAAGAGTAAATTTGAATCATCAAACAAAACTCTTGAGAATCAAATATACAAATAGACAGATGGACTGGCATCAAACTGTCAGCAAATCGATATATTCATGTTGTTACATTGTGCACTCTAATAAATCTATGACAGGATTCAAAAAGAAGCATGACAAACTACCATCAAAACCAATGATTAATGAGATTCAAGTTAAAACAACATACCTAACTCCACCACCAACAACCGCTACTGACTTCGTGGAACCTGAGAAATCAATTGTCTTGAGATAAGTCATTTACAAAAGTCGAAAAAATATAACTGGCCTTAATAATAGAGACATAAAGTAGGAAACAGAAGATAGCATAATTCATGCAACTATGAATTAATAAAAAAAGTACAGCATTATGCGCTATTCTATTAGAGCATTATCAAAACAGAAGAGCATTAACAAAAAGAGGAAACAAAGAGAAAGACCTTTTCTTGATTGTGGTTAGTTGCCAATAATTATAACTCCCTGAATTTTCAAAATTTATGGATCAACACAGTGCATCAGGAATTTGGTTGAAAACTTCTGTAGTTGAGTTTCCAAAACTCTTGACTGAAATCCATATTGATATTTGAACTGACTTCAATAATCATCAATAAGAACAGAAATTCTTTGGATTTTAGAAAGGCCAAGAAATATCTACTAGGTACAGTAATATCAAACTGGATTCAAATTCTCCTACTAAAGTACTAAATCAGTGAGGCATGAAATAAACCCTTCTCTCACAAAACTCTATGCTATTAGTTACTTTAAGAAACAAAAGCCTTCTGAGTTCTGAATCTCTGATCATCGGAATAATATAAACTAACCAATGCCATTTTACTAAGTTTTATTTTATTCTTATCATATATATATATATGTGTGTGTGTGTGTGTGTGTTGTGACTAACAAGATACAATCAAGAAAAGTGATGACCAAAATTCTTCCCATCCACTTGCATAATATGTCATTGCTTCATGTACATATCAAATCCACTGGCCAATTTAAATAACTTTCTTGGTGTTAAAAGTTTATAGTCATTAGAAACTAAAATAGTTATTCAGTTGTTGAGGGTTCTCGCGCATCCTGTATCTAACATTCATCATTTCCTGATCCCTTCTCAAAATGTCATTGACTGTTCTCTTAGAAAAGAAAATGTAGTCTACATGGTCAGAAAATTACTCTACCTTTATAGTCTACATTGTCAGAAAAATGCTCTTCTTCCCATATCAGCTTTTTTTCCGTAAACCTTATTCCAAAAAACCAGGGTGTGTTGCAATCTCTCTTAAAGTTCTAGTGGAATACATGTAAAACCAGGGTGTGTTGCAATATCTCTTAAAGTTCATTAAAACACATATACTTCAATTGGACAGCACCCTTGTTTATTGAAACCTCATACATTCCCTACTTGATCCTTTATTCCCTTTTCCTTGCAAAAAATCTCTCTGTTGTGTCTCCTTTTGACTGCATGAAGTATCTTCTCTCAATACCAAGAAAGCTAGACCTTTTTATAATATATGTATGCCTACAATCTTTAAATGCATCTACATCTCACTACACATCTCTACATAACTGTCAGTTGACTTTCCCAAGTGTATGCTGACTAAAAACCGAATTCTCTTCTATGTTTTTTCATCCCAACTTTTCCCAATGTGGTGTTTTTCAAAATTTCTCCAAACTGAACTATATATCCTCTAATGAAATCCTACACATACCTCTCAATAATAGCGTAATCTCCTCTGTGTAGGTGTAACTCTTTGAACTTAACACAACATAGTTATCCAAGCACAGAGAGAGATAGAGAGAGAGAAGGGGGCAGAAAAGTATCCACCATCTCGCCGTTTGCATCGAAGTCAAGAACAAAAGAAGATTTAAGCTAGCATGAATGTATCTTTTCTAAGGTGACCAAAATAATAATGATCAAGAAAATAATACTAACAGATGGAGGCACTGCCAACACCTCAACTAAAAGGTAAGGTTCAGCAGGACAAAATATATGAGCCATATATATTTGCTTGTCATTTAAAAATAAAAATGAATTAAAATAAAAACAAGCTTCTTGAACACAAAGGCAAAACTATCTTGGTTGCTTTATGCATGGTGAAAGACCAAGGAAAATGCTAATGTCCTTTGTTGCACTATCTTCAATATGCCGCTGTAAGGAAGTAAACAGCCAATAGTTTGACATTCAGCACAGCATTGGAGCATTCATTTTCTTCCCCCACAATTATCCATACAAAGGCTTCATAAAAAGCTTATAGATTCAAACGATATTATTCCATTTACAGTGCCAACCCCCTAAAAGATGAAAGGTCCCTTGTCTCCATTCTTCAAAATCAAGACCTTACCGCCAGAAGTACATATCACAAATTACCTCTTTATTAACCTTCCTTAAAAGAAAAGATTGCTTTAGAAATCATGAAATGAACCTCAACCCCCCTCTGGAAAAAGAAAGAGGAAAAAAAGACATTCTTTTGAATGCATAGCACAATCCACTCACCTCTTTCATTTAATTTACCCTTTCTTGATAAGACCTAACAATCGTAAATTTCCAGATACTTCAAGGATTAATCCTCTATCACAGCGCTAATAAACTGAACCAAATTTATGTTCTTCAATCTTATAAGCACAATTCCACCCCACTCCCTGGATAGAAAAGTTGAATCAAATTCGTTTGATAAATCTCCAAAACCATGTAGACTCTCTTTCTCTCCAACAAGAGTCTCTCTTAACACGATTTAAGATCCACAAATAGGACTTGAAAGATCAAAAAGTTGCAAATTCAAAAGCATATAGTTGACAAAAACAATTCCTATCAAAAGATACAAACTCGCCTAGCAGCTCACTAACACATTAAAACTTAAGCCCACATATTTGGAGTTTTATATAGTTAAAAGGACGCCTCAGTACCTGTGATGTAACTTTTCAACGTAAAACCTTGATAGATTAGCACCTTTCCCGAGTCTCAATCATCCAAGTAAATATCAATGCTATCGATTTGATTAAAACTCATTCTCAATCTTGTCACCACCTCAAAGCCAGTGATGATAAAATAAAATTTACCAAGCTCAGAAAAGTCAATTTTATAAAACATAAAGGTATCATCTACCCGGTGCAAATAAGTAACATAGAGCCACCAAGGTGGTAGCCCAGTTGGAACGGGGCGTTTGCTTCCAACCAAGTGGTTCCAGGTTCGAAATGCGCGGGCGTCGATTAAATTCGGGGACCGGATGCCCCACGCCTGGACACGGGGTCTGGAAGCGCTACTGGTCGGCTGGTAACCTGGGTGGTGCCAGGTGTGACGTACTCACACGGAGGGTCGGATCGGGTAACCAAGCCGGCCCACGGGTGGGGAGGGTATGAGTAAAATAGGTCGGGGTGCCCAACACACGACTTGGTCTACCCGCATCGAACATTCTCCTGGCGGGGTGGGGGCCCAGTAGTCGGGGCTGCTACGCGGAGGGGGGGGGGGGGGAGGGGGGGGGGGGGGGCTTGTCCCTTCCTCCCCCCCCTTCCCCTTTTTTTTTCAGCAAAAAAAAAAAAAAGTAACATAGATCTTCCTTTGTAGATTTCCCTCTCTGGCCTTCAAATCCCTCATTTTCTCCCCTAAAATAAGTGGTTCTGAAAACCTCATTGGTTAAAAAGTTTGATGTCTTTGTTTTAACCCGAACAATACCATAAGTCCAAAATATCCTTCACAAGAACCCATTCAGCAAGAATAAGAGAGGCTGCAACAACCACTGTTCTACAAATCGGTTTATGCAGATTCTTTTTTCGAGAGAAACAAAAATTTGAAATTCAAAATGCACATCCAGTCATTGGTCACAGATTTTCATGGATTCATCACAATAATCATCGAAAATTGTCAATGCCGTTATCAAACATCAACTCTCCATATCCTAACAAGAGGATATTTTGCTTCTTCGCAATCGATGACTGATTAATTCCTATTTATTCTACATGGCTAACTTTCGACTCTTTAAAGGATTCTGATGCAACAAATCCCTTCCACGGCCCAAGCCTTGACTACTAGTCTAATTGAAGTATAAGAGTCAAACGTAGAATAGTTTGCAGTGATTTAGGGGAAAAGTGAGCGTTAGAATTCAATCTTCTTTTTTTCTTGGGAAGAATAGGGCATCAAATTAGGGCAAAATTGAAAGGTCTCTCTTTTGTTTCAAGACTGAGAGAGATTATGCTAAAGAAATAAAAGAATAGAATTTTGGAAACGAGCGAGAGAAGTAGGGAGAAGATCACTTGTTGTTATCTTGCCTTCTTTAGCCGGCGAGGCCATGGCGGCGGCGGCGGCGGACTTGACGAGGCCGCTTGTTTGGTGAGGCCGGGGCAGAGCAAGAGCTGCGTTCGTCCGCAGCAGATGAAGAAGATTTCGACAGCTCTGCCTCTGGAGTTTGGAATTCGGATATATCGAGGAAGAATCCAGGTGCCCGCCTGGTGTGGCTGTCTGGTCTCAAACAGCAAGCAGCTTGAGGGGCATGTGCAATGAGTTGGGATGTACAATGGACCCCACAAACCGGGTTGGGCAAAACGAAGATCGGGTTTGGGCGGGTGGAAGGAGAAGAACGGGGTGGGGGTTCGCCCAGATTAGCTAGTAGCTTGAGATTTAAAAATGTAGATCAATAATCTCAAGAGCAGTGTAATGTACCAAACCGCATCAGATAATATAAATATAAATGTACCGTATCGATATATGATATAAAAGATGTATCAATATTCAGTATACCGATCGGCTCTAAGCGTGCCGATATAATATAATGGCGCCGGCATGGAACCCGATATCAAGATGGCAAATCTTATTATGAAGTTTTTTATTTTTTAATAAAATGAAAAGATAATTATCATGTATAAAATGGAAGGTGTTCTTTTATCTTTTCTTCGACAGAAAATAAAGTATAGACTTGACAAACTTATATACCATTGGTACTGTTATTTTCTTAAATTATACTTTTAGCTGTAATATTTATTTAATAAAAAATTAATTAAAAATTATTATTTTGAGTTTCTGAACATGTTTTTGTATTCAAGTTCTGATATATATAAAAAAATTATGAAAACAAATTTCAGACATGGGGTTCTTGTCCTGAATCAACATTTTTTTTTTTGTAAGATCATGAAGGTTTAGTCAAATGAGTTGGAGAATATTATCATTCCAAGGATAGGTGTCTTTGTAGGCGGAGCCTATAAACTAGGATAGGACGCATGGCATTCGGAATTATGATAGACGAATGATGCCAAGGTAGAACTAAGGTTGCTATTATGGATACCCAAAAAGCCCTAGATGCCTAATTTGCCTTCATTCTATATGCAACACCATTCATCTATGTGGTTCAGTGTTACTTTGAGGCTTAAATACCTATATTCCATGTTTCCTCAACATCATTTCCTACTCCAATAAACAATAAGTTGATAGTTTAGCACTGCTTAGAAATGATCCACTGCCACAAAAAAGTGAGATAAGAAGAAGGAAGTATGACAAATTAGACATTACAAATAGGCATCAATGATAAGAAAAATTGAAAAAAAAAAAAAACAACTAGATTTTAGTTTGCTCTACTACCAATTTAGATTTGGTCCTCACTAGGACCCAATTTGAGATGTAGATATTGTAGTCAAAACAAGTGAAATTTTTAATCCTTGATGTAATTTTGGTCTGAGTATGAGCAACTTGCCCAGGACTGACTCGATCAGACTAGAAGTCTAGTCAATAGTAAAGTTAGTTGAAGCGTAAATGTATAATCTTAGTACTTTATATTTAAAAACTTGAAGCCCAATTGAGCCCATTGAGAGCACATCAGAAAACTCTTCATCCAGTTCAAAGGTTACTATTACCAATGACATTGGCCCCTGTCAACCACCGCATTTGGTAGATGCCACTTGAATCCATAAGAAATGAAGAGGCCTGGAAATGAGAAAAGGCAAAGAGATAGAGAGGTTTTCGGCCAAAGAGTGGCTTAATTTGATTGCTCTCAAATCTAAAAGCTGAGAAGAAATGAAATAAATATAATATTTAGAAGACAAGAGACTCAGGGAGAGTTCCATCACAAGCTTGGCATCAAAGTGCAGGACGGATTACATGGTGGTTCGATGTCGAATTAAGAATTTCTATTCCAAATCTGGTGTTGAATGAAGAAGTCCTGTTCCAAATCTAACTGTTGAATATGAATTCTCACATGTTGCGCAACTTTGGTATAATAAAGCTCGAAGAACTTGGACAGGCAGATTAAACCTAATAAGATCAATTTGATGTTTTCGACGTAATGTGGCCTATCTCGTAGACCTCCAATCTTTGTTTGGGGTTTAGATTTTAGAGACTAAAAGAGTCAGCAATCCAAACTTTGTTCATCAGGATTAGGTCTGTGAGCCTAAAGGAGCTGAAACTCCTTTCTACACTGAATAAGCTCAAGATATAGTTGAATGGTTATGATGCTATCAATTAAATCTAATGGTTAGGAATAGTTCAAAACATAAAGTTATTATCACTTCTATGCTTCATCAGAGACAGAGATGTAAAACATGAACAATGAGATATTTACAACTATGTGACAATATACAAAATATATTTTTAAGTTGATTCAATACATGAGGTTTGGTGGAGATAATTATTTGGCATACCATCAAACTATTTCAATCTAAGTGCAATTCAGTCTAGATCAGTGGTTTGCTTGTAACCAAAAAGAAAGAAAAAAGGTTAAATAAAAGGGAAAAGGTGGACATTCTCTACCATTTAGTAGCTCAATAATATATCAATATTCTAATGTGCCAAGTTTTAGTGGGTGAAGAAAAGAATGCATCAGAGGCAACTGGTTTTGTTTTATCAAAGAATAAAAATAAAAATAAAAATATTTAAAATTTAAAACGAAGTTTGTTATCTTGCAATATCTCTAGAGTTCAAACGTATATAAGTTTATAATTCCAAAGGCTACGTTGATTGTTTTTATCCTTTGAATAGAGAAAAGGAGCCACTGAGGTAGTAACTCAGTGGAATGGGGCCTTACTTTCAACCAAGTGCTTCCAAGTTCGAAACGCATAGGCGTTGATTAAATTGTAGAGATCGGATGCTTTCTGCTCGGACACATAATTTGGAAGGGCTACTGGTCTGCTAATAACCTCGGAGGTGCCAGGTATGACGTACTCACACGGAGTTTTGTGCCGAAGCCCAGAAGGATATCCGAACCGGACCCATGGATGGAGAGGGTATGAATAAAACCGGCCGGGGTGCCCAACATACAGTCATTTCTGCTCACATCGAACATTCTCCTAGCGGGGTGGGGGCTGCTACACCGAGGTGGGCTCGTCCCTTCCTCCCCTCTTCTCCTTTCTTTTAGCGAAAAAAAAAAAGAAAAAAAAAAAGAAGAGAGGCAGAGAAAGCAACAAGCATCGCACTCAATTTGTGCTCAACTTCCATTTGTGAGCACCTACTTCGTAATCCTCAATCGGACCAAGTAGATTCCCCTCAATGGGACCAAATAGATTCCCCTAAAACAAGGAAGGTGCAACATAGTACACATTAGCAGCAAATTATAACTACAAGTAACATATAAACACGTTCAGACTTACAGAAAGTTCCAACTAAATCATAGATAATCCATGATTCATAAAATTCATAAACAATTGTATAGATTGAGAGATAATATGAGAACAACTCATGGAATACTTCATCCATTGGATTAAATATCATGAAGTCTTTGGAAAAAAAAAAGAAATCAAAACATATTGTTGCTATGTTCCTGGATTCTTGTTGCCTTGGGGGCAGACTCGGTGCTTATCCTTAACATCAACAATGTGGGTCAGCCACTCATTGTTGGTTCTGGTTGGTGGGGCCTGATGCAAGCTGAGTCCACCTGCAGTCCTAGAAGTTTTTTTTGAGGCAGAGCAGATCCATCATTCAGGGGCATATTTAATTTGATTTTATTATGAATCATATCGGAAGGATTACAAGCGACACCCAGGAAATGTAAAAATCAGCTGCACTTGTTGACAAATAAAATGATCATTGTCATCAGAGACCACGACGCTAAACTAGTGGCGGCCAGAGGCTAGCGGATCTTCGATGCTTCTATTATCAGTGCCGAACTTAGAGCTCCATGGAGGGCATCACTTACGTGAGACTTGTTCTGGGTACGAACCGCATCCTCTTCGAAAGGGACTCAGCTACGGTGCTTGAGTGGATTCGAAATCAATGCTGCATTGCTGGCGAGATGTCACTGTTCCACGACATGTGCAGACTATTGGAAGAGTTTAATTCCTTCCGGAATACTCATGTCTACTTGAAGGCGAACAGTGCAGCTGACTGAGTTGCCTTCTTATCACTCCAGAAGTCCATCTGGGAGAATCAAATGTCTGTTCCTTCTTCTTTTTGCCAACTCTTTTTTTCTGATTTTGTTGGCTACCCCACACCCATTGTACATGAGGCGGCGTTGTACCCAAAAAAAAAATTATTATTCATAATTTAGGAAGAATAAAGAAAAGGGCACAATAGATTCCCCTAAAAGTTAAAGAAGGGTCAAATCTTGCACTGCCAAAGATCAAATGGAACATTTTCTCCAAAACAAGCTGCATTGCCCTGAGAGTTGGATCATGTCCCAAACTTTGTAACTCCTGGTGGAGCCTATCATGAGTTGGCAAAGCAGTGTCAAGTTAAAAAGGCAAGGAGATGAAGCAATCATGTGGCATGACCCACACCTGACAGTCTTTTTCATCAAAAATTCATATAAATTTCCAGCCTAACATCAAGTCCCACCACCAATTAGACCTCACAGATTGCAGACCTGTCTTGGCTCTAGAAATCTGTACAATTCCAGCTCATTTCCCCACTTGAAGCCAAAAGTTTAAGATTAAATAACTTAAATCCAGCTTATCATGTGCCTCGGTTGCTATTTTTTTTTAACTTGGATATAAGGATACGTTCAATCCTGCAGAGTTGGATAAACCTTTCACCTTCCCCATGTTCCCTGGATACTCTCATAAAATGGTCCAATATGTAGTTATTTAACTACACCATCATGTTTTTATATTTCCATTTTGGCTGGTTCACCATGAAACAATGTAGATATTGGAGGAAATAAAAGATGGCATATGCATCCATGAACCTGAATCTGGTTATCTCTCTTTCTCTTTGGCAGGACACAAAGTTAAGGAGTCCAAGATAGGACTTTGGGAACTCCATAAAGGGAATCATCCATTTGAATATTAGGGACTGCTTGGCTTTGCTTGTTTAGAGTTTGTCTTGAGTCTTAGCCCATGGCATCTGGTTTTGGTAAAGTAAAGCCTCAACTTAGGACTTGTTTTCCTTACCTACCCACTGAATTTTAATTATATGATTAAATTCATAGGTTTAGTTTACTCACGAAGTGTCCTTGTGTTAGGATGACTTTTCCATAGATTAATTTAATTATTTTGGCTTTTATTTAAATGCAAGTTTGGTTATAAAAATAAGTTAGCATAGGCTAGCTGGATGCCTTTCTTTTAAAACATAAATGGTTTTTATTTTGGGAGCTGCTTTCTTGCATTTTGGAAGCATAGTGAAATTTCAGTCGTTTTTTTTTTTTTTTTTTGTCCAATATCAAGTCAATGATCCTACAATTCAAAAGCAAAAGAAGAAATCAGAGAATGCATGCGTGGGATTTCTCTTTGAATTATCCAAGCAAAAATGCTCCATATTTATGATGGCACTTCAAATTCAAACTTGCAATATACAATGGATGCAAGGTCCCCACCTCCTGTTGTCCTCCATTGTCTCGAGATTTTTATTTTAGCAAGAGGCCAAGTGGAGGTCACCATCCACCCATCTGTATTCTTCAAGTTAGCATTTATAATTTGCTAATTAATGAGCAGCAATAACAGTACAAAATAAAAAGTGGATGATACATCATATATTTCTGTTCAAGCCTCTCAAATGTCAGGATAAAAACCTTTGCTATTCAGTCATCATTATAAAACTGAACGAAGAGGAAAAAAATAAAGAAAGAAGCAGGGCAAGAAAAAGGGCATCCGCTGCTCCATCCTCCGATCTTTCTTGCCTTCACTACCCCCACCATCCAAATACTCGTATCCTTCTCCTTCTCTTCTAGCACCATTGTCGCCACCATCAGACTAGGTTCTTGCGAAATCTAATGCCCTTCCCTTCTAATCCAACAACTCTTCTTTAAAAGTAGTGATTATAGCAAGATTTAACACAGATAATCCAATCCAATCAAATCCACCTCCGGTCTTGCCCAACAAAAATATGAAGGAATCTCTACCCTTTCATTTGCATCAACATGCAAGGTAGTGGATTGGAGGGAGAGCATGATGCTTAGGCTCTACCAAAGTAAGGATGCTCTAGCATTGATGTCCTAATCGGTGATCGATCTAATGGCGACCTAATAATTTATTGATACATACTTACCATATTGTTGATACATATTTTATTAATACACATCTCAAATAAAGATAATACACTATTTAAATTATTATTTTTCTAATTTACAGTATATGTCCAACTAATACGTAAATAAGCTTTCTTAGTATATTGATATAAACTCGAGATCTCATAAATATATATTTGTTATTTTGTTGATACGAACGCATACCTTGAATCGAGATAGTGTTTAGTTAATATTGTTATTTTGTTAATGTATATTATATGTCTCGATAATATACACCTTCGAACCTCTTTAATACCTTAGCCATTCTATCTCAAACTTTGTGTACCATCTCAAAGTCTCTAGCGATGATGAGGATGATGATGCTGAGAGGCAAAAGCCATTAGTGGCGACACAGATCTTGAGTTGAAGTAGATTTGAGGTCTTGAGATTCGATAGGAAGAGAAGAAAAATGATGGAGAAGAGAGATGATGACAAGGAGTTAGAATAATGGGTTATGGCTAGTTGATGGAGTTCTCAATATTGTTGGAAGTATGCCTGTGCGTCGGAAAAAGAGAGAGAAGTGGAAAGAGAGAAGGGGAGGAGCTAATCAACTTGGCTTTCTATATTTATATATTAAGTAGGTTTCTTAGAGAAAAGAGAAGGTGCTTTAAAAATTGTGAGATGAGAAATGTGGCATGCGAGGGGGCTCTCCTTTGATCATATACTCTTACCTCGCGAGAGGATAATTCTCTCCCTAAACTGCAAGAGTTGAAAAAGATACACCTTCATCCATCGTGGCACGCATATCCATGCACTTGTTATCATGTCATGTGCATATCAGCAGTATCCATGCCTTTTGAAAGATATGGGTTTTTTCCCCAAAAAGAAAAGGGTATGGACCTACGCCTTGTGAAAATGACGCATTATAGCGCAGTTTGCGATTATTTTTTTGTACTTATTGCTTACATCAAAATTTATAAGATATTAAATTAGGGATATCTAAGAGTTTATCATATTATTATAATTAATTTGATTATCTTAGATTCAACAAAAAAAACAAGTTGACAAAAAATGCATGTATGAATGAGCATATAATGTACAAAAATTCACGATAGCGTAGATACATAACATAAAATATGGAAGATCTATGGTTTCTTATATTATCTTTTCTTTGATTACAAGGTCATACTCAAAAATTTTCTACTTTTGTATGAAAAATTGAAATATCTCTTCCCTCACATCTCTACTCCTTTATACAATACATTTATGTCTATCATTTAGTGCGGAAGCTGCCATTGCAGTAAGTTGCTGATGTATGCCCCATGGTTGCATTATAGAATTTAATTCTTTTATTTTTTACCATCTTATCTTTGATATACCCAAGACAAGTGCTAATATTAAGGCCCATAGAATCCTCATCCCTGCACTGCTCCAACTGCCCATATGGTATTGATAAATTACAATTGGAACTGCTTTTCTATATTAACAAAGTAATCTTCTAATTTCTTTAGTAAACATATCTACTATTCTCTTCCTCTTATATTGAAAAATGATAATATCACGGGATCCTTGTCATGCATATATGAACAATTTTTTTTATCATTTGGTCAGAAGAGATCGGTAAAACTTGTGGCATTTATTGTCAATTATCAAAAATAGAATTGGTCCATTAAGAAATTATCATTTTTTTTTATGGAAGAGCCTCAAAATATATTTTTTTTAAAAAGAATACAGAAAAAAGAGAAAAAAAAAAAAGGGAAGAAGAAGAAGAAGAAGAAAACATAAGAGCGTGCAAATAAACATCCATGAGCTTTAGACATCACAGCCCTCCATCGATTTCCCCACCTCAGGGACATCGAAAGGAGCCCCCCCACCTACTCCGATCTGCATGGCGGGGTTGGTACGAATAAAGAAGACTCCATCCCCACTCCACGGCAACAAAGCTCCAAATGCCATGACTCAAAAGGCAAAGCCATGAATGCGCCTCGAAAACGAAGCTGAATCCCTTCATTGTGCCACGCTCCCAAAGGTAAAGTCCACCGCTTTCAATGGTGGAGGGCTCGTGGTCTTCTCCCATCCTTTTCTCTCCAGTTGACAGCATCCTTATTTATATGCATGCCCACAAACACATGCAGACAAGGACAGTCAGAAAGGACCCCACCTTGAACTAGTTAGTAATTGAGCTCTTGATAGCTAATCTACAATGTGATGAATGGTTCCCATTGGATGACACTATTAGCCTCCACACCTTGGCCTCTTGTGGATTTCAGAAGAAAATATATTATACACTTAAAGCACCCACTTTCTGAAATGATCTCTGCCTCTCCAAGGAGTGGATACAAAAGAGCATAGTTTAATCTTGTCATCACACCAGTATTCACTTGGGTTTTCACTTCTCCAAGTATTCAAAGGAACAAACATCACTGTTCTAACCATGTTTTTGATGTTGGCAATGTCTGTAGAATTGTGTTGGCCACATGCTCATGACTCCATTTGTTTCCAAGCTATTAATTTTTGTATGTGTTCTAAGACCTTGCAGTGATGGTGAGTGCAGTCGTCTTGATACTATACTCTCCACTAAGCAAGCCAACCACTGTATAGACGCAGGATTGCACCATGATCATGGGTATAGAGAATATATGTATTTGTCAGCATGAACTAAAACTTATTTTTCCTGTGTATTCACTATAAACACTTCGATGCCAATGATGTTGGCATTTAAGGATTGATATTGATAGCATCAAAGCATCACTTAACCTCATAGTAAACAAGTTCTAGCGCATTTATCATGTTAGTCTAAGTTGGAAATGACACATCTGTGCTTATATATAATATATGTACGTATTGGCCTGAATAGGTGCTAATTTTAGGACTCCAGTTATTTTGTTTTGTTACATTTTATTACAAAAATTCTAAAAGCAATTCAATAAATTTATGCTTTAATTTGTTTTGAGTTAGGACTAAATATTATAAGCTATATATTTTTTTTCTAAATTTAGAGCTGAAAAATTAAAATTTACTAAATACATTTGTTGGTAAAAAAGAATTAATGAAAAATCAAATTAAGAACGACATATATGTTGCCATGTGCAATTCATAACCATGTCAGGATACTTGGCTGCTACTCTTTTGTTCATTATCTTAATCAATTAGATTGGACTCTGCCCTTTTCCAAAAAAGAAATACTAGGCTTGCCACTTTTGAGCTTCATTTCATTGAATTTTCTGGTAATATTAAACTACACAATATATAAACCAAATTAACAATGCAACTACAAAAAAAAGTAAGTACAACTTTATACATGGCTCGCTCTACACACACTACTTGAAAAATAATTACTGATCTAACATGCACAAGAATTGAAGTACCCATGCTTAATCATCTATTATAAACAAATATACACTGCTTTCAAAGGCAAATAAAAAATTAGATTAGGTACCAAACGGCAATTAAAAACTTATCTGTCATAATTAACTTATTCAAAAATTGTTAAACAAATGCAAGAAACTCTCTCAGCCACATCCAAATCATCCACCACATTCCAGAGAAACACAGACTTCTGAAGTTTTTAAATCAGGGTGCCTTGCTACCTTTGCCTCCAAAAGGACAAGCGTATCAAATTAGGTGCATTTGTTTTCTAAATCCCTAGCTGTCGCAAAGTTTAGTTAAATAACGGCTAGCTTGAACTAGTCATTTTCCAAGTGGGGCCCAACGGTCATCTCCGAAGGAGCCAGGGCCAAGAGAGAGAACATCAGTGGCTTTTCCGAAAATACAAGGAAAGCAGAGGGCACTTCCGAAACCAACATGAATCCAATTCCCCTCTGCTCAGCGCTCTGGGCGTCGCCATTAATGGAAGACGGTTGCCGGTGGGTAATAGGAAAAGCCATGTGGCCACTTTAAATACGCTTGCACGGTCACCGCCTGCCCTTTCGTCCTCTTCCGCATCTTTATCGACGCCCTCTTCCCCGAATTCAAGGTTTCCTACCATGGAACGGTCCTTCGGCCTTTAAGAGGGTCCGTCGTCTGCTACCATTCTCCTCTCCGCCATTGCTGTGATCTCGTGGAAGAACCTCGGTTTCGGGGGAAATTTGCAGTTTTTTATTGATTCCATTGTTTTTTCTTGGTGCGTGCTCGCCAGCTTCGTCGGAAAGTCGAGATTTTGATATAAAATCTCTTTTTTTGATCGCTTGGGGTGGAGTTTTAGGGTTTTGTGTTCACTAGGCTTCGTGGGTTTCCTCCACGGGGGTTAGGAACAGAGGAGAGCTCAAGTTTGCTAAAAAGTTGAAGTCTTTCCGTGAAAAAGAAGCTCGTCGTGGCATTTGAGGCTGAAATTTGAGCGATTTTTTTGGGTTTTCTTTTGGTCGACCGTGCTTTGTTCAAAGCATTTCTTGCCTTCCAACCTTTTCCTTCTATGCTACTATTTTATTGTCAATGAATCCTCCGAGCAAACCCAGGGGAGCTTCTTAGAGTTCAATGGCGCGTGCTCTCGTCTATCTTGTTGTCATATTGTCTTGTTTGTTCTTGATCCGGAGAACTGAGCAAATACAGTCATCATATACTCAGCAGCTTCTGCAACTAAGGAAACAGTTGCAGTACCCCAAACAGTTGGATGCTTGGAACAACACGGATGACCTATGCTATGCCCCTTCTTCGCCGGTAGTCCATGTCGCTTGCGAAGGGCACTCGGTCACTATGCTCAAAATTGTGGGTGACAAGCTTGCCAAGCCAGGTGAGTTCGAAGGCTACTCGATCCCAGATCAAACACTATCCGAAAGCTTCTCTGTTGATTCCTTTGTCACAACTCTGACTAGGCTGACTAGCCTGAAAGTATTGATCCTGGTTTCTTTGGGGATATGGGGTCCTCTTCCTGACAAAATCCACCGTCTGAATTCGCTTGAAGTGCTCGATCTGAGTTCCAACTTTCTATATGGTTCAATTCCTCCAAAGATATCAGCCATGACAAGGCTTCAAACACTGACTCTGGATGGAAATTTTTTCAATGACACAGTTCCTGATTGGTTCGACTCGTTTTCGAACCTTACAGTTTTAAGCTTGCAGGACAATCGCTTGCAGGGGCCATTGCCGGCAACAATTGGCAGAGTCAGCACTCTCACTGAACTTGCTTTGTCAGGCAATATTATTTCAGGGAAAATCCCTGACCTAAGTGGCTTAACCAGTCTCGAGCTGTTGGATTTGAGGGATAATAAATTAGATTCTGAACTACCAGCAATGCCCAAAGGGTTGGTCACTGCTTTACTTAGCAAGAACTCATTGACCGGCAAGATCCCAGAGCAGTTTGGGGAATTGAGTAGGCTACAGCATTTTGACCTATCATACAACTTGCTTGAAGGGACGCCGCCGGCAGAACTTTTTTCACTGCCAAACATCAGTTATTTGAACCTGGCATCTAATATGCTCACTGGATCCATTTCCAGCAGTATAACTTGTGGCAGCCAACTTGGGTATGTTGATATATCAGCAAATAGACTAACCGGTGGGTTACCTTCTTGCTTGAGCTTGAATTCAAACAGAAGAGTTGTTAAGTTCAATTGGAATTGTTTGTCTGTTGACCCTCAGCATCAGCGTAAAAATAAACATTGCCAAGAAAACCAAATCAAGGGGAAAGATACGAAGAGTAGAGACATGGTGTTGATGGTTGCGGTCATTGGAGGAATTACTCTAGTTGTGCTAGTGCTTTTGCTTGTGTTTTTGGTTTTCTGCAGAAGAAACTGCCAGCGCGCAATAGCAGAGCAACGTTTATTGCCAAAGCCAGTGCAAGAAAATTCGGCCACAGGATTGTCCTCTGAGCTTCTTGCAAATGCGAGTAAGTATTCTAATTTTCTGAAAACTTCTCTATATTCCTTGACTGAGAACAACACTCTATACTGATATGTCTGTTATTGCTTAGAAGTTAGAAGACTCGTCCTATTAATTTTGGTATGCATCTTGACTGTTAATGCAGGAGAAAAAAATGTTATAGATGTTCGATGCATTAATTATTTCTAGTAAGATTCGCCGTCTCGGTACCGGACTTCATACCGGTGCCGCACTAGCATAGTGTTGGTGCGGTATGGTACGGAGTTTTTTTTTTTTGTGTACCGAGTGTTGGTACGCCACTCAGTACGCCATCCATATAGGGTACTTGTGCCGAACCGGTACAGTATGCTCTGTACCGCCCAATTCGGGCCGGTACGGCATACCATGATTTCTAGTGATGATGGCATGCCGACTTTGGCTTAACATCAATTTAATATGCAGACCTTGTTTGCTGTTTCCTAGGTCTTGAGTTTGCCACATTTCTAGAATGTATTTGCTGCAACAAGAGCACACCTCCGATTTGACGTGAGCTATATGACTCTTCTTAATAGTTGAACTCGTAAGGAAGATGGACATCTAAAGCTCCCTTCCATTGAAAGCCTCTCCATAATTCTGACATTGTCATTTGTTGGGTGGTCTAATTTTCATTACCATTTCTTCACTCGGACACTGCATTACGCTTGTTTGGCGAATCAATTTATTATTGCTCCACTTTCTGATTTATATGTCTTTCTATTGTTTATTTTTAAAAAAACTTTATAGCATTATCATTTTCTTGTTCCTTTTTCTTCTCCTTGCTCAAGATCCATGCTTTTCTTATCATTGTTTCTCCTAGTGAACTTTCTGTTTGAGATTTTACTTTTGGCTGTTTGTGTTCCTTTGGAGACTCTGTTTCCTAAGCCAATGCTACATGTTGTCATGCTCCTACATTAAGGTCATATCTCTAGGAAAATGCTCTTCTGTCTAGCCACCTAATCTTAAATGTGAACTCCACATTCGTTACACCTACCCTATTTATTGTGATGGCTATACTGCTGCATGGATTGGTAACCATCCAATATTCTCCGAGAACTCAAAGCATATCAGAATCTAGAGCCACTCTGACTTCCACTACTACCCATTCTTGTTTCCCTCTATCATGGTTTTTGTCCAACTTGCATACTTTCTCATGAAAACTTAAATGACTTCATACTTTGAATATATATGTATCAAAGTGACCAAGCTCGATACGCATTTAGAAAACAATTATTGTCCTGATTTTTTTGTTAGATATATCAGCTGATTGATCCTTTGACTTAAGCTGTAACTATTGGTTCTCAATTTTTTCCCAAATTGTCTGCTGACTTAATCCAAATAGAAAGATACTTCATATTCCTCGGCATGAGAAAGAACAATGCACATAGAGAAAACAAGATACATTAACACAATTACAATATAATGTAGCTTATATTAACACCCCCTCCCTGCCCCCTTATTTTTTTCACACTAGACTGCTTTATGTTTCACGATTTGAAAATTCTTCCTTTTATAACATTTTTGGACTTCATTTCAATTTTTGATTCCTTTGCATACAAGTTATGTCTCAGAAGTTAGCTGCTTATATCACAACTTCTCACCTTCCCTCTTGGTCTAGACTTTTTCCAAGTCTAGAGGAGTCTTGACGGGTCTTTGCTTACCTCTATGAGGCTTTACTCTGGCTATGAGGCATAACCACCCTTCTGGGTTGCTCATGCAAGGTCCCTCTTTTACTACAAACTGAGCACTAGAAGGTTGGCCTCAGGTTGACCAGCTGTCCTAAAACTATGCTCGATTCTTTGATGGAGCTTTCTTGAGTTAGTATTCTGTACCATAAACTCCATTTTCTTTAAATAGTTGGAAAATGATTATGATGATCTTTGGAGCATATTAAATTTATACCTGAATCAATTAAACCAGTCGTACATTCTGCTCTTTTGATGCAAACCTACCTGTTGATTCTAATGAGCATAATGAAAGAAAATAATATTACCACATTAACAACCTGACCCCTGCACTATTCTTACAAACAAGGAAAAAGTGGAAAAAAAATTCACCAATTTTCTTTATGTATGTCACTACATATTGTAAGGCATCAGACAACTGCTCCAGTATACAGTTATGTAAAATGATAATAGCTTATATATTGTCCTTGATCCTGCTCCCTCTCTGACTCAGTATGTGGGGGGGGAGTCCGAGGCTACATCTTGTACAATGAAGGTTTTCATATTGTTACATCTCACCAGCAAGAAATTGAAGATCTGAAATTGTTTTAACTTAAATAAAGTATGAAGAATTTCCTTTAACATTTAGGAGGATTATAATTTAAGATATCAAGGGATAGAGTTATATCCGTATGCTTGTAAGAGAAAAGGTTGCCCTCACTTGCAAATTATGACATTCTAACAATGAATTTAATATGAACCAAAGGACATGGGTTACATTATTTGGTTAAAACTGACTGCTTCTCTCTTTTGCTTTTTCAGGGTATATTTCTCAAGCCATGAAGCTCGGAACACAAGTGTTGCCTACATATCGAGTGTTTTCTCTAGAAGAGTTAAAAGAAGCAACAAAAAATTTTGAGCATTCAGCATACATAGGCAAGGGTTCAATAGGGAAGGTGCTTATTTATGAACCTTTGAATATCTCACTGAATATGTTGATATCTCTTAGAAAGAACTATGCACATAAAGCAATTTATCATGGCATGACTGAAAACTGGGTAGATCAATAAAGGAGCTAAATAAATCTGAAGAGAAAAGAAAGAATCACTTTCGGTGTTTGTTAAAGACAAGCTTCTTTTGCATATCTGTTTTGGCCTGATATCTAGTGAACTAGAGGATCTGCAATGAAAGTATGGAAAGTTAAATGTTATCTGCTATATATAAGATATTAAGCACAATGATCTTTATATATTATGTTTTATGGTAATTGTACCCTAACATGTGACCAATACTCTCTATTATATACAGTTTTGGTGTAAATCTAATTGAAAAATAACTAGATTTCCAACCTTGACTTTGATACTTTCCAGAATTATTTTGCTGCATTTTCCTTGTTCTGTTTGCTCCTGAACCATGTTTTTTTTTGTAAATTTCCTACTAGAGATTGCCGGCCAAGTTTCTATACTTCATTTTGGTGATGCTAAATTCAGGAATTTTAACAATGACATTACCTTATTGTGCTTATCAACTTTATGGAAATGTGATGTTACCTCATGGCTTTCAAAGTCCTTGTCAAACTCCTATAGTTTGTAAGATACAACTGGTTTGTAAGATATAATTGATGATTGTTCAGTTGGTAGCAAGTTACTGCTTCCCCCCTTTTGTCCTTTTGTTTTAATTAATTGCAATTTTTTTCCACAAAATCAAACAACTATGTCTGCCAGAAGGAACTCCACTCAACTATGTACTTGAAAGTTAACCAATGATACATGCCCATGTCATCAAGGCTAGTTAGGAAGTTCAAAGTGTTCAAATATGTTTTCTTCCTTTTTATGCCAAATTGATACATATTTGAAAGGGGAACTCAAGAATCTCTATGATCTCTTTCTTTTCTCAAATTTGCATTCCCTTTGCATAATTATCTACTTTTAATCAACTTGACCTCCACCTGCCCCTTTCAAAATTATTTAGTTTGTGTCACGCCCCGAATTCGGATCATGACATGGTTGTGCTATTGCAAACTTAAGCATACAATAACATGCAGCCACTTCAAAACTTTTAATCAATTATGAACAATTTCATTCATGAATGTCATCAAATATTTCATCAATAAGGATTGATACAAAGCTTCTAAAAATATCAGTATTTAACATTCCATTTTTTCCATAATCCTGAAGCATGTCAAGCTCCTTGCTCCTAGTCCTATTTATCTGTAAAAACATAAATGAATTGGTGTAAGCTATAAAAACTCAGTAAGTAACTATGTACAATCTACTAGATCAAGCATAATGTACTTCATGCCAGTGCATTAATTTGAGGAATTAGCAGCTATAGCAAAATGATCATGCATATAACATACATTCAAACAATACATAAAACAGTGGATGCCCAATCATACATGTTAATATGAATGCGCATCATAAAACATTCTTGCCATTATTCATGCTTTGAAGTTCGTACTTGTCATTATTCATGCTTTGAAATCCATACTTGCTCTTATTGATGCTTTGAAATCCATACTTAATCATTATTCATGCTTTGAAAGCCGTACTTGCTATTATTCATGCTTTGAAATCCGTACTTATCATTATTCATGCTTTAAAATCCATACTTGCTATTATTTATGCTTTGAAATCCATACTTGTCATTATTCATGCTTTGAAATTTGTACTCGCTATTATTCATGCTTTGAAATCCGTACTTATCATTATTCATACTTTGAAATCCGTACTCTCAGATGATAGTGCAGCTATGGTCACTATTATTACTCATTACAGGGTTGTAATCTTTACCAACTATTATTCTCCGTTGGCGGGGTCTAAACCAAGCTATTATAACTTGCTGGCGAGGGCTATATGCCAAGCTACTATAACCCGCTGGCGAGGGCCATAATCTTTGCCAACTATTATTTTCTGTTGGCAAGGTCTAAACCAAGCTATTATAACCCGCTGGCGAGGGCCGTATGCCGAGCTACTATAATCTGTTGGCGAGGGCCGTATGTCGAGCTACTATGACCCGCTGGCGAGGGCCGCACATAGCACTATGAGAGTTCATAAAATCATGCTTTTTATGAATCTTATCTCATAGATACATTGGAAAGTGAATAATGGTATCATGATGTATAAAATTCATGATCATGCTGAAAACTTTAATTTTCGTACAAATTTATGTACATAGCATGATAATCATGATGAATGTCATCTATTTAAAATCATGCAACATTTGCTGACACATGCTTGATCCTAATTTTGTGAAAACATAAATAATCATATACAATTTCATATCCAAATAATTTCATGTATTTGACAAAACAATAAAATTGTGTCATGGTCACTTGCCTTAATTCGCTCACCAAATTTTATGTTTAGATACCAATTCTCCAATACCTAGCAATATCATTAACTTACATGTCATTTGCACATTTAATTTCTATTTATTGATAATCTTAAAATTATTTACAGCCCATCCATAGGACTCAATTTCATTTTCGGGTCTATAGTCTAATTCAATTTCTGGTTCAGACCTATGAACTAATTCCATTTTTGGCTCAGGTCTAATTCTAACTTCTGGTTCGAATTCGATTTAATTTTTGATTCAGGTCTGGTTTAGCTTTTGGTTCGGGTCTGACCCAATTTCTGGTTCAGGTCTAATCAATTTTTTGGCTCACATTTGATTCAATTACTGATTCAGGTCTGGTTCAGCTTCTAATTCAGACCTGATTCAACCTCTGTTTCAGGTCTGATCCAGCTTCTGGTTTAGGTCTGAACCAATTCCACTTCTGGTTTAGATCGTATTTTCCTCTGGTTCAGATCTGGGCCCATTTGCATTTAGGCTCGAAGTTTAATTAAATTTTGGATCAGGCCCTTCCCCTAATTTAGTTACTGGGCCCATTTGTATCCAGGCCTAGTAACATAATTAATTAATTTATGATTAAACCCTATTAGTTCTAGTTAATTTAAAAGGAACCTAGCCTCAAACTATATTCGATTTAGTCCTTTTATTAAAATTTGCATTCTTCAGGCCCAGTTAATTTTGGGTTTAAGAATACTGGGCTCGGAGCAGGGCCCCGCCCGGCCTCAGGCTTCTAAAGCCAAATTCATTTGAAGCCCACTGCCAAAACCAGGCCCATTTCAGCCCAAAGCATTATTATTATTATTATTATTATTATTATCTTTCTTCTTTTCTTTTTCTTTTCTTCTTTCTTCTTCATTCCCGAACCCTCTTCTCTCTTCCTTTTCTTTCTCTTCTCCTTTCTTCTTCCCTTCCTGATCTCCTCCTCCTCTTCTCCCATTAAGCAAGGAGGTGAGCTCGGAAGGGGCTGGCCCGAAGCCGGCGGCGCCTGCGGCGGCCGCAGTCCAGCCTGCAGTAGCTGCGACTTGGCTGGTCACTCTCCTCCACCAGAGGTGGAGGAGATGGGAGCTCGGGGCACCCACCGAGAAGAAGGAACCGGCCGAAGCCAGTGGTGCCCGCATAGCGCGCGGCCGACGCTTGCAGTCGACCCAGTGGCGTCCACAATGTCCCGAGCCGGCGGCGTCCACGGTCGGAGGATAGAGATCCTCTTCCTCTCCTTCTCCGATTACCTTCGGCTGAGATCAAGCCGGTTCCACCCATGGAAACCGGATTTTGCTCAAGCCCCCGAGGACCCTTCTATGAATCGGAAGGTAGGTATACATTTTAGGATTTTTAGATCTAGGGTTTGATGGGAGGGGAAGCCATAATCGAGTGGAAGGGAAGGCTCTTTGGCATGGGCCGGTCATGGCCTTCGATCGACCGAGCCAATGTTGGATCACGGCCGCTCACGAGTGAGATCTTCCCCCTCCTTCCACTACATCTTATTTCTTCCCTTCTTTTATTTCCATTTTGGTTATTACACTAGATCGATCGAATGAAATTCATGAACAAGGGTGATCAGAAATTTACCTAGCTCCGAGGAGCTGCGAGGCTTTTCCGGCGAGCTATTGTGTCTGCTCCGGCGGCTCAGTGCAGTGACGAACTGGAGGTGTCTCCTTCGGCGCCGCCGCTCCTGTCCGTCTCCTTTGCAAAGAAGGAAAAGAGGGTAAGAGGCAGTGAGAGGGTGGTCGATGGAGTCCTTCACTGAGGAATCCATGGGCTTTTATAGCCCCCGATCAAGCTCAGAGGGATGTTGATTGTGGCTATTAGGCGGTTATAACCGGCTCAACAGCTGTCGATCTCCACTGCCATTCCTCATGAAGTTTCCAGATGGGTCGTCGACTATGGTCCAGGTCGGCTCATCTGGCCTGGTGTTTACAGTTTGTGTAGGAATTCTAAGAAATGTTGCGTGTTTTCTTCTTTAATTTTTGACTATATGTTGCCTCTATTTGCCTTATGGGTCTAATAAGTGCTCCAACATTTTCTTCATGTACCATTTTAGTCATCATAGCTCAGGATATTTGAAAGAAAAAATGCACAGATATGAACAAAGAAGTGGGAGAATGGGTGGCGAATGAGAATGGAAGGAGAAGAAAAAGGAGAAGAGAAAGAGGGCTAGGAATGATATGGTAAAAAGGATAAAGAAGAAAATAAAATAATTATTCTAAATCAAAATAGGTTCCATTAGAAAATAAATTGGAGAAAAAAGGAAGAGTGAATCTAGTAAAAGGAAGAGGATGCAAAGGATGAGGCCAAAAATAACTAGTGATGCAAATTGGAGGCGTGCCAAACACCCAAGACAATAACTCCTAATGCTTATTATGGTCATATTTGGCCTAGGTGCACCTCAGATGATCCAGCAACAAATAATTAAACATCAAAACTACCTAATAGTAGCTAGCTCAGTATCTGAGCTAGAAAGTATCCAGCAGTACACAAACCACCATCAGAAGATTCTGACGGCACCCATCACCATCAATAAGTTTTCTTCTAGAACCACAAGATGGACTTCAATACTGACATAGACACCCCCACTGTTCAAAATTGTTATATGGAGCACTAGTCACCATTCGAATTCTTAAAAGCAGAACCGAAAGCGAAGACGAAGACTATAGGATTTAACGATAATTTGCATATCATCAACCAAAAAGTTGACTAATCACCATTCAAAGCCTTTTAATGGTAGCTTTCTCACTTTTAGAAAGTTAATTGTTCTAGAAGCTCTCTTATTGAGTTTTCTTAGTTGAGATGACTTAGAACTTAGTCTTTGAATCAAAGTTCACCGAATTGATATTGGGGCTCATACCAGTTGGCGATCAGTTTGGCATGATATAGGTCCATTCTGTGTCGTTCTGGGGCGTAATGGAATAGGGAGAAAGAGGGGGAGGGGGAGAGGGAGGAGGAGAGATAAGATAAGAGAGAGAGGGAGGGAGAGAGACAAGAGGGCAAGGAAGAAGGACAACGAGGCGGAGAGAGGGATCAATTGTGAGAGTGCTTGAACCAGCCTCAGACGATGCTCGATAGCCGAGATTGTGGCCTGGATAGCATGAATCTAGCGGCAGATGAGACTGTGGATGATGGAGAACTTGTTGGAGGAGAAGGAAGGAGCGATGGTGATGCTCACCATAGCCGTGCCTCTTCCTTTCTCTCCTCCCTTTTCTTCCTTCTTCACTAGGAGGAGCCATTGCTGGAGAAGGTAGCTGCGGGGAAGAGAGAGAAGGAGAGAGGAACAAGTGAAATCCGAACAGTGGGGGGAGGGGATGGGTGGGTTTATTAAGGGTCGAACTGTTCCGGTTGCGTACACTGCCCTTGTTCTTGATTGGACTGGTTCCATTTAGTACAGTCTGAACTATGGTATGCTGAACCGGCCCGTACCAGACCGGTCCGTATAGCAGTGGAAAACAATTTCGGGCCCCTATGAGGCCGGAACCGAGCGGTACGGAGGGTGCACCGATGCGAACCAGACCGATTCTCACCAGTACGCATTCGGGCGCTCTGTGGTATTTAAATGCCACAAAGTGGCATTTTTTCTGCCACAGAGTGGCATTTGGCATTTTTAATGCCACGGCACGCTGTGGTAGTCCACAGCACGCCGCACACACTGTGTTGCCGGTCTGGTACCGGTTCGGTAGGCAACCGATACGCCTATCGGTACCGGTTCAACATAGCTTGGTCTGAATCACTTGATTCACGATAGTTCAGCTAACCTTGCTTGGAATTTTGGTCGAGTTCCAAGAGACCTCCATGAGTTTCCTTTAAGGGGCCTGGAACCTATAAATAACCCCATGTACTCTTTTCTCTCGAGATGCATCTCAAATTCTTGAGTGGTGTAACCTGTAAGGCTGCTTGAGGGTTAACGTGTAAGGCTGCAATTCAGGAAAATGTTATGGTGAGGGGCTAGGGTTCTTCTATCGAGGCCCCTTGAAGACCAAAGGTACAAAGCCAAATATCTAGTCAGGAAAGGAGGTGTGACGCCTTCTAGGTATCCATAGATTAGGTCTCAGTTCTTAATCCCTTAGCTTTTAGTTTATTGCTTTTATTTTTCTAGCTCGTAATTTGATTTTATTAGTTAAATTTTTTGCTTCTATGTTTGCTTTGAGATTGTGTTCTATTGTGTTACTTTGATCTCATGTGAGATATGGAATCCTATAGGGTCCCTTACCTGCACCAACTAGCGGTAAATGTATGGCAGGTAGGTGGGACAAGGACCATAGAACACCATGGGCATAGATTGAGCATACAACTGCAGCGGAGTCTATTCTTCATTTCCCCTCTTGAGCTAGAACACTAGTCATGCATCATATTAAGTGATTTCTAATTTCTAATTTATGTTAACTTACTCCTGTGTTATAGAATTATTAACATACTTATATTAACTTAATCTAAATTCTAAAGTTCATAAGAGTTATTAGAAAACTAATAAATGATGTATAAATATGTTTACTTGTATCAATCAACCAACAGCAAGCATGACCCATTATTCTCATTGCTTGGACACCTCTTAGCCTTGCACCTATGTATGAACTTTTGATTTTCCAGAATCTAAGTAAGAATGCACTGCTATACTTTTGTGATGCTTCCTTAGTACTTGTTAAGATTCTTATTAGATTATTTGCCAGCAAAACTAATGTCTAAGGTCTGAAACTTTGGTTCTAAGGTGTTATCAAGTATTAATTGATCTTTAGGCTTTAAAATATATGCAAGATATATGATTGACATAATTTTATGTACCAGTCTATACCAAATGTATCATATCAGACGAATAGGGAACTACCAATAATCGGAATGCTCCATGTATTGAGTATCGGTGTAGTACCAATATGGTCTGGCACACCCAATACGGAGTGGTATGCACTGGTATGGCAATCCTTGACCGAAGGCCATCCTACTGCACACCTAGTGTGGGACTAAACAAGCCTGTATAGGTCTTCAAACACTCCTCCTATTTAAGCTCTAGTTTCCTCGCTTAGGACGTCTAATTGCAAAAGCTACGTCTGGCTCATGGTCAGCCCCGAAAGGGCTTGTACTGTAGTTTTGCCTAGTCCATGTGGTCCATAGGGCTCTGACATCGTTTGTGATGATGAAAGACCTTATCCAAAAAGATTAGTTGGGGTCCTTGGCCCTCCTTAACTACCCAAGACCAGCCCATTATACACCTAATGAGTGACTGAAAGTACCCTGCATAAATCCTCACAATTTTTCTTTTCAAGGTTTTATGCAACAGTTAGACCTCAAAGTGTAAGCATGGCAGTGATAAAATGTCATATTCTGTAACCAGTCACAATATTCATTTAATTTGTTTTCCATTAAAGTGTGAAATAATATTATATGAGCTACATTACTGCCGAAGTCTTAGAGAAGTAAGAATGTCTAGTGAGGTTTTCTTCATTTGTTGTGTGAAGCTTGGGTTATCACAAATATTAATTCTGTGTTATAGTTCCTGTTTCTGTTCCATCCCTTCATGGTGCTTGGTTTCTGCTAAATTAAATTCATATATCTGACAAGCATCTCATATTTTTCAGCTTTACAAGGGAAGATTAGAGAATGGAACCTTTGTTGCAATAAGATGTCTGGCATTTTTTAAGCGATATTCAATTAGAAACCTAAAGCTTCGACTAGATTTGCTTTCAAAACTTCGCCACCCACATTTGGTTTGCTTCCTAGGACACTGCATTGATGGAGTAACGGATGATTCCAGTGTAAACAGGGTCTTCCTTATTTATGAATATGCACCCAATGGAAATCTTCGTACTCATCTTTCTGGTAAGCCTGCTTCTTGACTTTAAAAAAATAGTGTATGTTGTCTTTATATTATGTGTAATGGCTTTGGTTCTTATACCTTGTCCTGCAGAGTGCAGTCTGGAGAGGGCTCTTAAGTGGTCAGACAGAATGGCAATTTTGATAGGCATAGCAAAGGCTGTGCATTTTCTACATACAGGAATTATTCCTGGTTGCTTCAATAATCGACTGAAGACTGATAACATTTTGCTTGATGAGCACTTGATAGCAAAAGTGAGCGATTATGGGTTGTCCATTATTTCTGGAGAAATTTACAAGCATGAGGTGTGTGTCAAAGTTCAATGCAAGTAGTACTTTTGTTCTTCAGTCCATTTTTTGAAACTTTAAGCATCTCATTTCATGCATTTTTGATATTATGTTGAATAGTATTATGATGCCCTGTCTTCTGGCTGGCAGGCAAGTGTGGAAGGTCAGAAATCTATGCACAGCGAATCTTCAGTATTGTGAGTGCCTACTCTTACATATTGAATCTTCAGTATTGTGAGTGCCTACTCTTACATATTTTTGACTGAACACTGTCTGAGCAGTGCTACTTGTTAAGATTACCCCATATATATTAACATAAATATAACTCTGCCAGGGTTTTTATTTTTTCATCCTCAATTTTCGCAAACTTGAGATAACAATATCTATAGATATTCATATCTCTAGTACATTATGGAGACACCAAACACTATGAAATCTGTAGCACTTTGACAATCTTTTCTCTTCTCAAAGCAGTGAAATAAAGTAGATTTTATGATTTGAAAAAGGATTAGATCTTTTTTAAGACAATAAAACAGTGGGACTTTATTCTCAGAGCACTTCCATTTTTCACTACAGCTAATCAAATTTCAGTGTACTTATTCTTTTTCCAAAATTTGACTTCAGGCATTTGTCTTTGTAGGGAAATGCTAAATATGGATGATGATGTTTACTCCTTTGGCTTAATCTTACTTGAAGCACTTGTCGGACCGGCACTATGTAAAAAAGGAGTAGCATATTTCCTGAAGGAACTGGTATGCCTAACATTCTTTTGTTAATGCAAGTTGTGGTGAAAAAAAAAAACTAATCAAGGTTAAGCACCCTGTCATTAGTATAAATGAGATCCACGATCTTTCATGAGCATGTTGAATGAATGTCATGGCTTGACTTCCTGCTTATTTGGACATCTTATAAATTGATTGGAAGTACTAATCTAAGGTTCGTAGTAACACCCGAGGTTTACATTGATAGCAATGACTGATGAATAAGTTTTCAATAATTGGACCTTAAATAGATGGTAGATGGCTTGATAATTGTGGTTGTGTTTATGAGTCTTGGCTGGTCCTCCTGGAATCTTGTCAGAATAACCGCATATTATGTAGACATGTTAACTTAATTGAAGCTTTATTGTACCATAAGTCTCTTCGACATTTGATGTCATAAAAAAAATTGTTAGACAACAAGCTGGTCAAGAAATGCTCTTGGTCTCATATGCCCCCAGACCTCCAATTTAGCACCCTTAGCGGATTAAACCACAATGAAGATATTGGCTCAGTTAACACCCTTCGTGGATTCAACCACCAGCGGAAAACCAGAGTTTGGTTAAACTTTTTAGTCATAAACAAAAGCAAATGCTGACCATTTACTTCCTATAAACAAAGTCTATATACCTATATTCTCAATGCAGTTAAAGTTGAGGCCAAAATTATTAACCAATGGGTCCACATGGTTGACATAATTGATTTGCATCTATGAACTCTTGTTTCTTTAATTCAACATTGAAGGCCCAACAGATTCTCCATAAAGCCTTCTCCTCAATTTGTTTTCTGACGGTTAATGGAGTTGCATAACGTTTCAGATCCTTTCTTTGAGGTATAATTTGCCTTTGTGCTGCTGCAGCTGCTTTTCCTGATTCAAACCTGCTCAGAATTGAACTTGCTCAGAATTGAACTTGCATCAGTTAAAGTTTTACAGCTGCCTTTCTAGGTTTCTGTTTAAGATCTAAATCTATTATATATCCATTGTAATAATATAGTTAGATTCAAATTGAATACAGCCAAACTCCATTTGAAACCACCCACAAGCCTCTTTTTACTCTTCCCAATGGGTTACATGAAGAATGAGATGTTTTTCTGATTGCATATTTTCTTGTACTTCATCATATCTCCAAAAGTCTTAAGCCCTTAGTCTGAATTGTCTAATCTGCATGACTGCTACCTGGTAAAGTCTGATTAGTAGCACTTAGAAGGTCTGCCGCACCGATCCATACCTACCATACCATACCTATACTATGGTGCCGAGGTTTGGTTCAATATATGAGTTGAGTCGGTCCATACCTACCATATGGTACCCCCCTGTACCACTGCCAGCTAAAGTCTGATGAGTCTCATAACCTCCTTCTGACCAGCATCCATTACGTGGCAGATGAGCTCTTATTTTAACTCTTTTCGTCTGTTAGCATAGTTCAAACAGCTTGCAGACCAGCTGCTTTATTTGCGCTAGGCCTAGCAGTCAAAATGAATTTTCATATAAGGTTAAAATGACTCTTCTAGGCCAATCTGGATCCTAAATCATGATTCAGTGCATGTCACAAACATGAGAGAGGCCTTTTCTTGTTTATATATGTAAATATATCTGAACTCAGTTATTCCAAGTGCAGAATTTTTCTTATAAAACTCATTTTGATTTGCAGGCAATGTCATTTAGCAAAAATGAAGAGCGAAAGCACATTCTTGATCCTATCATTCTCGGTACCTCTTCACAAGAGTCTCTTTCAATTGTGCTCTCTATAACAAACAAATGCTTGTCTCCAGAGTCTTCGACACGCCCGTCTATGGAAGATGTGCTTTGGAACCTGCTGTATGCTGCCCAGATCCAGGCAACAGCTGATGGCGATCAGAGATCAGATGTTGCTTCACAGGCATGATGAAACATTTCAAGTTTGGACCAGAATGGTCCTTCGGATTCCACAATTTGTGGAGGGTGGTCCGCTGAATTACAAGGCTTGGAAGTGTGTTTCTTCCTTCTGAGCTGTTGTAACCATTTGGAGATGACAAACAAGTCATGCTTTGTTATGTAACCAAAGTGAAGGTCCCAAACAAGGCATGCCTTGTTAATGCTTATTGCTGTAATTGTAATCCTTACATGTTTGCTCTCAGGTTGTAATAATGATCAGGTTCCTTTTCTGCTGCTACGTCTCACCCTGTGCAATTCAATGAATGGATGCATGTTGTAGGTGAATACCTTTCTTGAGAAAAATTCTAATTTGTGAATACCAATGTGAGGTTTAGGTGACAATTAACTAAACCTTAATAAATATGGTCCATGAACTGGTCCCATAATGCTCCTATGCCTACCTGCTGATTGTATTAGAATGCAACAAGTGCAAGGACATGATTGATCTAAGACGAAAGAGTATCTAATTAGTGGTTGTGATATTATCAAATATATCTAGCTACAAGGAGTTTTCGATGGATAGCTGTCATCTCATTATATGACTCAGGAGGAGGGATTGAGCTGCTGTAATCAATCAAACAATCAAGACGTTTATGCTAACAAGTAATAACATTGATATTTTTAGGTAAGGAATGCAAGGGTTGCTGAAATAGATAAAATGCATGAGTGTTGAAAGGGTAGGTTAATAGAATATGATGAGATTTCACTTCCTTGTAGCTGAGAAGTTGCACAAGCATTCCGTTTTCGTAGTAACATACATCTTTATCTCTCAACTCCCGCTAACTAGTAGCTATCATCAAGGGGTATAACATCTAACTTGGTACATTTACTATGTTTTTTTTTTTAAAAAAAAATTCATTTGATGTTAAGAACTTCATGAAGAAAGAAATATGCATCATCTATAGTTTGGTAACGATCGTGATTGTAAATGATATTTCAAGTATGCTTGGGAATGAACCTCAGTCTAGAGCTTAAGAAAGTGCAAATAATGCCTCTTAAGATAATGGCATTAGATGATTTATTTGTGCGCGCGAAAGCTAAGTGAATGCGAAGCCCTTTTGACATTTCACTGGGTATTTACCGCTTGAATTAGATTGCAAAGAATGTCGAGGAGTCCTATTATTTTCATTAAAAGGGGAACACAAACACATTATTCCAAGGACATAATCTCAACTATATTTAAAGGAAATGCTTTGGTTTGGTAGTCATGATGCCTACAAATCCTTACATCATAGCTTAGATTAGAATTATCAAAACCAACAAAAGATATGATGCTGTGGCCTGTGGGTTGTTCAATTCATGACACCTCAATAGGATCCATCTGGCATTTTCTTGCATCCGATGGAAGATATGAGGTGAGATCAAAACCTCCATGACATTAACATTTCAACTGCTCCTTAAGGGCCTCCTTCACCTGCCCATAACACTTATTTAATCACTGCCCACAGTTTCCTTTCATTAGTATAATCTAGCTATATGTGACATCATGACTCTGTGGTTATTATAAGAGTGGCTTACGGAGGCCATGTCATAATTATGAGACTACTAAAATAGAATAAGAAGAGGAGAAGGTGAGCCATCATCATAGAGAAGCTAAGACATCATAAGGACCTCTCCATGCCCCCAGCCCCCCATGGGTCCCCTAAAAGTAGTACAAGAATGCTTGCAACGTGAAAAGCACTAATAACCTGAGACATAGTCTCACCTCTTTGCTTAAGACGAACCAATGAAGTAGTGTTCCAAATGACTACATCAAGGTTTAATAACAGCATTACTCCACATCATAATTTTTTTTTTCTGCTCTTACTAATACTCTAGAGGTCTGAACAATTCATGGAGGAATACAATTGACAGCATAAGTAATTGACTGAAATCTCCTCACATGCATGGCACGCACGAGCCTAAAACTAGTAATAATTGTAACAACTGTTATTTATCTTATATGATTTGAAATTATTTAATATCATAATTACTACAATAATAATATAAAAAAGCAATAGTGTTTTATCCAACTATTGTTGCTTTATGAAGTATTATTTTTTAGATGGTACAAATTTTTGAAGAATAATTGACAAAAAAATTTAAATTTTGAAAAAGGATACTATTTTATGTAAGGTATAAATATCTGATAATAGATAATAATGATTATCTAATATTTTTTTATAAAAATGTTTATCCTTTTTTTGGTATTATTCTAAATTTGTTTTAGTTAATAGAAAGATTTTTTTCTTACTGAAATATTTTTTTTTGTAAAGTTAATGTTTTGATATATGATGCTTGAAAAAGTGGTTTTTTTTATATTTGACTGACTATATATAAAAAAAAAGCAGCACATTTCAAAATAGCTTATGTTAGGTTGAGCATCTATTTTTTTAAAAAAAATAATATAAAATATATGTTATGTTTTTAATAAAGAGAGAAATCTTATTTCATTCTATCTCTAAGTTTTAGGGTATTTTTGAAAAAAAAATAATCATTTTTTAGCTAGTAAAAATTAGACTTTTTTATATTTTTTTTATTTTTCCATAAAATATAAAAAACTATATTTTCCTAATATATTATTTTTTTATTTTTTAAAATTTTAACCAAATAAAAATATTTTTTTATTTTTTTATTGACCATTTTTTTTACACTCCTCTTTGTAAATCTTTTATAGATGGTATAATGGGGGCTGCATTTATTTTAAACCTTGGACCATATCTGTGAGTTTCAGGCGTCATGACGTTGGTTGGCGCGCATCCCACCTAAGCGTTGCAGCGGAGCCTGCAGACTTTTTTCCTCATTAAGTTGGACCGTTCCATCCCCGTGGGGCCCGCCACGCTCCCACCAAGAACAGATCAAAGTTCAAGAACCCGAGAAAAATTGGCCCATCGTTTGTACGGTTTGTTTTATCACCCGTCAAATCCTTCCTTCGAAGCGTGGACGGTCGAGATTACGCCACGTACCACTCGTATTCCCATAACGCAATCGTATAAAATGAATCCCATGCGTCTCACCGCGTGTCATTTCCGTCCGATCTCCATCCAACGGCCCTACTTGTCCTCTCAGGTATGTCGGCGAATACTTCCAACGAACCAGCGTTAACTTTTTTTGTCTCCTATTCTTTGTTTTTAACTCCTCGACTAAAACTCTCTCCCCTCCTCCCTCTCTTTCTCTTTCTTTCCTTTTTTTTTTTTTTTTTTCTTTTCTTATTTTCTATTTTTATATGACAGATAAAAAAATATTTTAAAAAATAAAAAAATAACAAGTTTCGAAAAGCTTTAGATAATTTTCTCTCTCTCTCAGCAGAGGGTCTTTTCAGAATAATTAGTCTGTTGTTTCGTTGGCCTTTTGTTTGTTTGGGCAGCTTCTTTTTTTTTTTTATACTGTAATATAAATGTATATAGTAATATAATACTAAAAATAAATAATTAATTAATTATGTAAAGCTCTGCTTTTAACAGCCCTTCGATCTAATTAATATATAAATAGTTTTTTCTTCGCGTTCTTTCTTTACTCTTTGGAAGAAGCGGCAGCAGCTCTGCGTCTCGCCGGCTCGGAGAAATTTTTCAACGCGATGGTGAGAGCTGGGAGCGATAGAGATTGAGATTCTCTCCAATGCCTCCCGCCATCGATCGCTAGTCGAGGGTTTAATGCGGTATGAGAGCTCATTGTTTCGTTTTTTCATGGCTTTTTGATCTTTTCCTGGTTTTTGTTCGTAAAAATGGTTTTTTTTTTCTCGAGTTTTTCTTTTGGGATTGGGGATTTGGTGAGGTTTTGGTGATGGAATTATCAGAATGGGATCGTACTTGAATCTTTTTCCGGCTCGCATTCGGCATTTTCTTGTTGTTGAAGAATCATTGATTTCTTCATTGTTATAATTGGATTTGGTTTAGTTGAAGATTTTATCTGTTTTCTCTTCTAATTTATCTGAAAAATAACAGGATATAGGAAGTAATTCAGTAATTCAAGTGCAAGAGCGAGCTGGAATGCAATTAATTATTTTACTAGTTTATTCAATAATTAAGTTTTTGTTTGTATTTAAAGATCTTTGCTTCTTTCTAGCTGTTAATTAGTTAAATATTTTTTTGTTGAATTTTATGTCACTGTGATTTAATCATATTCTTTTGATCTAATATTTTGTCTCGATTTTGTTGTCGAGATTTCAGTGAGCTGAAACGTGATAGAGGTTTCACTACTATGAATTAAATTACTTCAATTATTATTTCTTCATATGGATATCGTTTTAGTAAGTTTTTGAATGAGATGAGATATGCTGCATTGTGCTCTCTATCTTGAAGAAGATTTTTCTTTTAATTGTTTCATAAATTTTTAGCTCAATCTCTTGACCAACTTACCAATTTCTAATCCCATTATAAATCTCCTCTTGTTGTCAAAATTCGAAATCTTAGAGGAGACATCTCGATCTGAACCCTTTGTCAAAGTAAATTGTGCAAAGTCATCCCCTCTATCAGCCATGGTGTTGGGTCTGAGATCCAAGAACAAGAAAGGCGCTTCGGTTCACGTAGATTATATCATCCATATCCAAGAAATAAAGCCATGGCCTCCATCCCAATCCTTGAAGTCTGTTCGCTCTGTAGTCATTCAATGGGAGAATGGGGACCACAGTTCTGGGTCCACCAACCCCGTCACCCCATCCCTTGGAGTGAGTGCTGCAGAAGGCAAGATTGAATTCAATGAGTCCTTCAAGCTCCAAATCACCTTGTTGAGAGAGGGTTCAGCCAAGGGCACGTTTCAGAAGAATGTGCTTGAATTTAACCTGTATGAGCCCAGGAGGGATAAGACGGTAAAGGGGCAGCATTTAGGGAGTGTAGTAATTGATTTGGCAGAGCATGGCATTATCAAAGAAACAGTGAGTGTTAGCATTCCAGTGAACTGCAAGAGAAGCTTTAGAAACACGGCACAGCCATTGCTTTATGTGAAGATTCAGCCATTTGGAAAGGACAACAGGAGCTCTTCATCTAGAGAAAGCCTGTCAAAGGAGGCCTCATTAGATAAGGATGGTAAGGAGTCGGTTTCAGCCTTGATGAACGAGGAGTATGCCGAGGAAGCCGAGATAGCCTCCTTCACTGATGATGATATCTCATCCCATTCGTCGCTTGCTTGCTCGTCTTCGGCCATAGAGGCAACTGCAGATTTGCCAGTTCAAACTAGCACTGCAAAACAGCAGCATCATGAGGTAATTCTCTTGAACCATAGCTGGTGGATGTATATTACAAATATTCTTGCAAAATTCTAAATCAAGCTGCTTCACAATTTTGTTAGGAAATCACTAAATTATATATTGGTTTATCATCTGCATAATTCCTAAAATACCAATTTTTTTACAGTTAATTTCAAATCAGTAAAGCTGATAAATTTTAATTTTTAATGCCTACTACCATCAGATCTGTTTAATCCAGTATAGGATCGGATCGGGAATACCATAAAAGAAGTTGATGTGCAGCATGGATGTTTTAAATTGATTAGCTTATGAATTTACTGATCTTAATTACTGTTATTCAGAAAAAAAATGTTGATTAGCTTTGTTTGGCTTCACAGAACAAATTACAGGCAGGGGATGAGCATGAGGTATGTGCTTTAGAAGCTGACTTACCTTTGCAGTCTGTACCTGCAAAAGATGAGTTGAGACCGGTAACTACAGCAATTAACCTAAATGGTCCTGTCATCAATAGGAATGAGAGGTCCCCAGAATCATTGCTGGAAGATTTGCCAAGGGACTCTCCGAGCTTGGTTAATGGCAATGCTTCTTTATCTACTCCTCAGACCACTCCAGTGCTCATACTGGAGAAGTCAGACACCTCTAGCACACCTTCTTCATCATCTCTTATGCCTGAAAGTATGGAGGAAGATATCATATCTAGAAAGGATAATGAAAGTGTCGCGAGCAATGATAAGGCTGAGGAAGTTCAAGAAAAGATGGTAGACTGCAGCGGCAAAGAAAACATTGTAGAAACCCTTGTAAAGAAAGAAAGCACTATTGTAATCACAGACAAAATTGAATCTACAGATATTGGTTTCCAGGAGAAGCTGAACCCTGTAACTAATAATGAACCGGAACAAAATGTTAACAAGGATGGGATACCTCAAGGAAGTCAAAATGGGTCCGTAGAGGTTTCAAGTAGTCATGCAGCAGATTATAGGTTTGTGGAGGCAAACACTGAAAAAAAGACAGAGAACAGATCAGAGGAGAAAACCGAGCAAGTCCAGAACGATACATTTGAAACTGTCTGCTTGACTGATAGCCCTGATAATTTCTCTATCGCATCAGTTGCAACAATGCAACAAACTCCAGTCATTCAGCAGCGCAATTATCTGCAAAGTTCTCGTAAAACGTCATTTACTTCTGATCTAACTGTTTCTAATTGGAGGGGTTTTGGTGAAAGGGGTAATGGCAACTTAACAAATGATAGGCTCAAGAGTATGAAATTATCTGTGAGATCACCTCCGGAATCAAAGGTAACCATCATATATGGATCGAATGATGAAGATGTGAAAGAAGTTGATGTTCAAGAGGATGTATGTGATGGCATGAACTCTGCTACAGATGATGGAACAGATGATCAGGAAAGTACTAGCTCAAGTTCAGATAAAGTAAGACACGTTTCTAGAATTATTAGCAATGGCTTTTCTAATAAAAAAGTTCGAGAATTGGAGCTTAGAGTTGAGTTGCTTGAAGGGGAGTTAAGGGAAGCTGCTGCTATTGAGATAGGTCTTTACTCCATTGTTGCAGAGCATGGAAGCTCTTCACATAAGGTGCATACTCCAGCTCGACGGCTTTCAAGGTTATATATTCATGCTTCAAAACAATGGTCACGAGCAAGGCAGGCAGGTGCAGCTAGAAGTGCTGTATCCGGACTAGTTGTTGCTGCAAAAGCATGTGGAAATGATGTCCCAAGGTATGTCAAATATCTTCTTTATGTAAACTCTCATAGGTTTTTCTGGTGCATAGATATATATAACAAAAGATCTGTTGTATTACTAACATAAGATTCTAAAAACTCTGACTCTGTTATGGTCGTCAGATTGATTTTACCTTGTTATCAGACAGTTTTTCATTATGCAAAGTCATGCTTATGATTCATTAGCACTTATTTTCTTCAGGTGCTTGACTTCTGGTGATGTCTTTTCAAAACAGGTTGACTTTCTGGTTGTCAAATTCAGTTGTGCTGAGAGCTATTATCACTCGAACAGTTAGGAGTTCAGACATCCCCAAGCCTTTTGGCCCCTACTCTACAGAACATAGTTCCATAACGGTGCCCAAGAGAAAATCTTCTTCATTGAAATGGGAGTCCGTACCTCGCAAGAAGGAAAAGCTCTCTATCGCTGAAGAGTTTGATGACTGGGAAGATCCAGACACATTCACATCTGCACTAGAAAAGATTGAAACCTGGATATTCTCTCGAATTGTTGAGTCTGTGTGGTGGCAGGTTCAGTTCTTTTTGCTATGACCATGTCCTCCCATTTTATTTTGTTTTTCAGTTGCAGATTTTCTGCTTTTAGTTTATATTTTGAACTTGAATGTAACATGTGTATTTTTTTGTTTCTTTCAGACTTTGACCCCACGTATGCAGTCTGCCAGTGAGGATGGTGAACTAAAGATGGGTTCAAAGAAATTCCATGGAAGGACACCGAGCAGAAGTGATCGTCAACAGGCAAACTCATCATTTGGAATTTGGAAGAAAGCTTTTAAGGATGCCTGTGAAAGACTTTGTCCTGTTAGGGCAGGAGGTCACGAGTGTGGATGCTTGCCTATGCTGGCTAGATTGGTAAGTGGTTGATCGGGCTCAATGGCTTTGGATCTTCTACAATCACCAAGTCAGAAAAATACAATTCAATAGCTTTGAGAATGGACTTCTTTTGAAAAGGATTTTATACAGGCATTAATGGTTTAAATATCTTTATAGTTTCTACATTAACTTATATATGAATTCTTAATGAAATAGCTTACAGGGTGTAAAGATTTTGTGACATATGTTTGGATGATCTGCTGTGATATTGCATACGTACTTTCTCCTCATATATATTGTATTAAAACACGAGATTGCTTCAATGGACACTCTCTGAAAACTATGAAGTACAATTATATGGTGCTAATTCCTTTTTTGCAGCTTTGCCTGGAAGCATCTAATTCTGTTCCTTTTTGTGCCAACCCTTGGTCGTACCTAGTTGTGCAAATTTTTAGCATCCAGATCTTCATGTACTTAGATTCAACAGATATTATTCTAGGCAATGTGCTGTAAAGAAGATTTAGCAACCATCCATTACGAAATGCCAGTGTTTTCTTCTCTGTTTTCCATGGGTAGATCATCAAAACTGTTGATACCATAGGTCTCTTTCACTTATAAAACACCCATTTCATCTCCAAATGATCCTTTAAAGTCTATATTGTTAAGTGAGCACGGTATTTTCTACCAACTAATTATGTCTGCAGAGTTTTATCTAGTTAAACTATTATTTGACACAAAATATACAAGGCTATGTTTAGTATTTAACATCAATACTAATTATTGGGCTTTTGTTTGCTTTTTCAGTTTTCTTTAGCTTTTCAACACTTCCTAAGTTTTGAACTTTGGTCTTCCTTCTTTTTGATATTCTCTAACTCTTACTTCAATCATGTATTGATGAGGAGCATTGATTAACTTAAGGTCTTTATTATTTGCAGTGAACATTAATTGAATTTATGTTAATTCTTTTATGTCTTAGGCTTGCCAAGTACTTGATGCTTGACAATTCTTGTGTGAAAAATTGCAGTTTAAGGCTCCTACCTTTAGATTATTCTCAAAATCCATTACAGGGCCTCCTGATTTAGCTCAACATAAAGCCCAATGCTGCTTAAGTTTGACTTCAGCATATCCTATATACTAGTCTTTATGTTATGTTTTTGTCTGCATGCTTCTTTTGTTTACTCTCCTGAGGGTAAACCTTGGTGAGTGGCTTCTTGCCTGCATAGAATTAAACAACTTAACCAGAAGGATAAGTTTTCCATCTTCCAACTGATTAGGTTTCACTCTAGGCTCCTCTTACCATAGCTGCTTTGGTCAAGAATTCAATACCTTATCTAGAGGGATGAATTGGTTAAAAGCCATCCTAAATCACTATCAAATTTTGTGGGTCATATTATTATCTGAAAAGGTGATCTTACATTGCCAGATAAGGCTTTTTAGTTTTTACCAGGGTATGTTTCCTTTTTTATTAAGACACTACAGTTTCTGCATTATTGTGGTCTCATATCTCAACATCCTTCATGGCATTTCCCTCATTTCCTTTTTGCTAATCCACTTTGTAAACCACTTGCCCTACCATCATCAGTACTATTGTTTTTGCTCAGTCCACAGTCACTTACACCATCTTAAGTAAGGTGCATGATTAATTTGTTTTGATGGATCCTTGCCTAGGATTGGCCTTCCTTGTCACTGTATAACCTTGATAGATTGCTCTCTTTTTTCTGCAACAAACATTACATGGTATTTATTGATAACTTTGATCCTCATATTAGGTAAACCTTGCCTCAGTAGGCCTTTCCTTACAGAACGTTAGGTTCGGTTTCAAGCATCAAGTCATCAACTTTTCTTGGTTCACTTGAGAGTCGAGATCCATGCAAATGATGATATGGTCACTGTCAGCTTCTTTCTGTTGATTCTCTCATGAGATTAGGTTACTTATGTTTCTTTATGTGGCTCCATTTACTGGCTCATCTCCTATCAACAGTGGCGCCCAGCATGCTCCTAGCATGATGTATCTGCATATTCACATTAGTGCTACATGACTTGCATTTCAGCAAGTCTGGCAGCAAGTAAATGTTGCTGACTAGTCTCTGCTTTCAATTAATCAGATAGTTTGATTTGATGCTAGCCTGATTTTTTAGTGATTGTGCACTTTGCCTAAATCACGTTTCAGAAGATAAACTAGGTCAGTTGCAGCCTCAATCGAGGCTGTTTTAATAGGTTGGACGACACGTGTAATGATATAGTGGATCAAGTTTGCAATCATGTATTGCTCTTCATGTTGCTTCTCCCCCAACCTATCCCTTGACATTTTCCCTGCCTAATCATCAAACAAAATCTACCCTCAATTGCTTAGGTACTTCAGATGTTTGCTGGCCTCATGCATGCCATCCTTCCCTGAGCATCATCTCATCTTATGGATGTTTGTGTATTCTTTGAGAATCATGTGGGGGATGAAGATGGAGGACTGGAAAGAGTAAATGCACCAGCCTTCTGCCCTCTGTGTTTTATTGCAGTGGCATCTATAGCATTCTTCTATCACGCACTTCCTTTTCTACAAAAAGTTTCTTTTACATGGATTTTTGTCATATACATGGTTTTGGCACAAGCATTAGATGATAGTTTGTGTATGGAGTACTGACTGGATGAGAAAACACGTTCTCCTCCTGGACCTCACCTGTTGTTTCTCAGATCCTAGCTGAGAATTCTTATTTTCTTTGACAGGTCATGGAGCAATGTGTGGCAAGACTTGATGTGGCTATGTTCAATGCTATCTTACGTGAGTCAGATGATGAGATTCCCACTGACCCGGTATCTGATCCAATTAGTGATCCTAAGGTTCTTCCTATCCCATCTGGCAAATCAAGCTTTGGTTCTGGTGCTCAACTGAAAAATGCTGTAAGTAACAATATATCACATTAATTTCTATCATATGTCTGAGAGTGCCAATTGGCTCAGTTGACAAAGTGGGTGTTATTACCAGTGACCTTCAAATCCTGTCCCTGACTAGCTAAAAGCAGTGAAAACACCATGAACACCATAAGTTACATATTGACACATAGTTTGTTCAAATCATTTCTAAGAAAAAAGAATTAAAAGGTTTGTTCATATAGTTTCCCTTTAGGAGAGCATATTAATAGAGGAACAGGATGTTTCTATGCATAAATATCATCCATTTGTTTATCCCAAAAAAACGATATGGACCTTGAGCTAAGGGTATTTTTTGTTCTGCTAGATTGGCAACTGGTCTAGATGGCTAACTGACCTGTTTGGTATGGATGTGGACGACACTCCTCAAAATGAGGACAAGCAAGATGATGATAGACTTGATTTTGCAGCATCCTTCAAGTCTTTCCATCTCCTGAATGCATTGAGTGATCTTCTAATGCTTCCAAAGGACATGCTTTTGGAAAAATCTATCAGGGAAGAGGTTTGTTTATGCATTATCATTTCCTGGTTATGCACATTTACTTTGCCCAGCCATAGGTTATTCTTGTTTGCTGATTTAATTGCTTCTATTTCATTTGTTATTTTTTACTTTTGAAAGGTTTGTCCAACATTCAGTGCATCAATGATCAAGAGGATCCTCGACAGCTTTCTACCTGATGAATTCTGCCCAGATCCAATACCAGATGCCGTGCTCAAAGCACTGGATTCTGAGGTGAGCTCAGTGCAATTCCTCTTGTTCCTTTTTTCACTCATTTTCTGGTGAACTATTAATATCAGAATCAGTAATCAGAAATCATAATTTTAATATAACCATCTGCACGCTAATCAGGGACATGCTTTAGCAAACAGAAAGTACAGATCATATGCGTACAGAACTTCCTTGTAAGCTATATAATCTTGGCTGCAACAAATCTTTGCCACTGATTTGGTCGACATGCATTATTTTCGCTATTTTATGAAAGATGTGCTCAATATGCATGAGATGTAGTTTTCTCCTTGATCACGGAACGGGGCTTCATGAAGGGCAAAGATATCTAAAATCTTTAAATAAAGGAAATGGTCAGATGAAGAAACTGCATAACTACTGAAGATGAGACATCATTTTCCACCAAAGCATTTAGCTACTAACCAGGGCACTATTTTGTGCTTGCCCTACAGTTGGTACAAATTTTGCTGTTCTGAATTTTTGATGTTCAGTTTTCATTCCATGGACATGATAGCAAACAAAAGAAAGTATGATAATAATAAACAGCTGATATGCGCATGTACTCATTTGCATGCTTATGTATGTAAATTTTAAATACTGCGGTTGTCCTTTGAGAAAGTTGTCCTGAGTTTCAACTGTTGTTAGGACCCTCTGGAGAGCGACGAGGAGAGAATAAGAAATGCCCCATGCAATGCATCTCCAATCATTTACTCTCCACCTTCAGTTGCTTCAGTGGAGAGCATTATCGGAGATGTTCAAAGTGCACCACTGCTAAGGAGGAGTGGATCATCTGTGGTTCGTAAATGCCACACAAGTGATGATGAGCTTGATGAAGTAGATTCACCTCTAGCTTCAATTCTCATTGATAAGTCATCTGCTCCGGCTGCCAAACCAAAGGAGCACAGTTATGCAAATGCTGTCAGGTACCAGCTGCTCCGTGAGGTGTGGAGAGATGATTAGCCACTATAAGTGCTATTATGCCTTCTATTTTGTTCCTTTCTTTCGATATATATAATTTCCAGGAAAAACTTCGTCATTTGTGTAATCTATATCTTGATCCATGCGAGTTGCAGTGAAATAAATATTTTGTTTTGGAGTTTTGCCTACATATCTGGTATGTTATTTTTCATGCCAGGTGCGTTCATGTATTAAGCCTTTATCTAGCGAATGCCCCACGAAGTGTCAAACTGTATTGTTCATGTATTAAGCTTTTATCTAGCGAAAGTTCTTCCGAAGTGTCAAACTGTAGTGTGCATAATGCAGTAAATTTTTATGGTTTTAAAACATCTCTTTCTAAGATGGTGGCAGGATGGGATGTGCTGGCTTCGTCATCAGATGCCCTGACTACAGAGTAGTAGATCTTCGACGCATCGGTCTCAGAGACTGAGTTGAGGGCGGCATGGGTCGGTTTGAGCCATACTCGGCATGTGTTGCGGCCTAGAGTAGTTATGTTTGAGGGTGATTCGGCTGGATTCAGAGAGGCACCGATGGCATGGGTGGGGGCCATTCTTTGCTTCATGACATCCGGGCCATGGCTAGTGGTGGTGTGGTGTTTCAGGCCATACACATTTACAGATAGGCTAACGGGGCCGCGGATTGGTTGGCCTCATATGTGGCCAATCACTCTGTGAGTGTCCTGTGGGTTGGGGAGAGGGAGTTGTCTAGAGCGCTTTATGATTTGCTGTTTTTTAACTTTGTTGAATATTTCATACTAGAACTGAATGAATCATCTGTTATAGCCCCAAAAAAAAAAGAAAAAAAAGACATACATCCCTTTGAGTTCTTTCAAATTTTCTAAAAAGTAGAAAGGTGGGTTGAAAGAAAATGTTGTACCAGAAGGAACCATTAAAAGAAAGCAAAAAAATAACCCCAAGGACTCATTTGGATCGTGTGAAGAATTTTTTTCACCAGAATATTTTTTTTGAAAAGCCGATTTCTAAAAATATGATGCTTGAAAAAATAGTTTTAGCATATTTAGTTGATCATAAAAAAAGTGGTACATTTAGAGTGACTAATGTTTGGTTGAGCATCTTTTTTTTTTTTATAGTAAAGTTGTATAAAATATCTATTATACTCTTAATAAAAAAACTTTGTTTATGAATTTTGATGGCTTAAGAATAATTTCGAAAAAAAAAATTTAATTTCCAACAGGTGAAAAAGTAGCTTTTTCATATCTCTACGGAAGAATCCTATTTTTATAAAAATACTACTTTTCCATCTTTCTCATTTAAAATTCCTACCAAACAAGAAATCTCTCTTCGTTTTTTCATTGACTACACATTTTTCTTCCTTTTCAACCAAATATAAACCACTCTATAATGTGCTTCTTTTTTTTTTATGGTCAATCAAACATAAAAAAATTACTTTTTCTGACATCAGCTTTTTAGAAAAAGATACATCGGTAAGAAAATTTTTTTTTTTTTATAAACCAAATGAGTCTTTACTATCCATGTAATTTTGCCTATGATTGCTCGGTATTTCCGAGAAAATAAAAATTACATAAAACTAATGGCTTTAAAAAAAAAACATCCGAAAGATAAATTAACGGCCAGCACTCCCATTATATAAGAGCTTCTGCGACAGAACACCATATAAATCAGGACTGTTATAGAGATGCCTTTATATACTTTAATGAGCAGCAGCATTAGTTATTGAAATGGATAAGATAACGCCAGGGAAAGGAGGGGTTAAATCCAGCCTATGATGCGGCTGCTTTAGCAGAACCATCTGACAGACCAAAAGTTGATTGAATTTTTAAAACGGCTCTTTAACGGCTAGTGTGAGAAACTCTGGTGATTGAGTGAGAAAATCAACGGCTACTGTTATGGTGGTGCTCTGAGTGGTAACGGCTACTCGAGGTGGACTGTGACCATCCGACGAGGACCTCGCGGTAGTTGGGGCAGTGGAAGAAAGTGTACAAGTTCCCCGGTGGTGATTGCTGAAGTGCCATCTAGGGTGGGCTCGAGACAACTGTGGGAGGTGGTGGCGGAAGGCGGAGGGAACTGCTTGCAGTCAGCTCTGTTCATGCGGCCAATGGCTCAACGAGCAGGTAAGTACCCTACTAATGCTTCTTCATCCTCCTCCGGGAAGCAGGCAGCGGGGACCGCCAAGGCACTCGGTTCGTGGGGAGGCATCTGGGGATCGGTGGAGACCGGGCCCCTGGGTGACTTCCCGGCCATTGGAGGCCGAGGTTGAGCTGCTTCGGCGGCGTTTCTCGAATGTGATATAACTGTTAGAGGAACCAATTCTGGCTGCGCCACCGAGAATGGGATGGGTTGGCAGTGGTGGTATGGAACCTCGGCCGTTGGGTGCTGGCTGAATGGGTGGCCAAAGATGTGGCCGTCGGGGGAAAATTGGCAGCGGGGTAAAAGCGGTGCCGCTCGCCGACGACCACCTTGCCTTGCGATTCCGATCGACTGCGGATCGGGATCAGACCTTCTTAGAAGGGCCGTGGGTGGTGGGGGCCAGCTCTTGGCCATGGAACCGTGGAAGCCAGACTTCATGCCCGGAATCGACGCAATCAAGACTGCGGTCGTGTGGCTCTGGCTACCCCGGTTGCCTCGGGGTATTGGTTGGTCCCGACTATTCTCCAGATTGCTTCACATGTGGGCCAACCGTTGGCAGTCGATGGATTCACAGAGCTTAAAAAATCTATGGGCTATGCCCGGGTGAAGGTGGCTCCTCCCCGGCGTCTAAATCCAAGGGGCGACGATGGTCCTTTGGCAGGACTTCGTCTATGAGGGGTGCCGGATTTCTGTGCCCACTGCGGAAGAATTGACCACCTGGGTACGGCGTGTGGGTACCTGGTGCCGGAGTTGATGAAGGTACCCTGTGGGGAGGGGGATGACCGAGGCCCTCCAAAGCAGTGTTCCGGGGGGGAGCTCAGGGGCTGGCCTTCGGTCCTTGGCTGGTGGCCCGGCGGAGCTGGCCTTTGCGACCGGAAAAAGGTTTGCCGAGGTCGTGGAAGGAGGTTGTGGCACCACCTGACTCGGCTTAGGCACATCCTACGGCGGCACCACCGAGCTCGCCCGAGTCCCCACCAGACTCGGACGGCTGGTAGAAGCCGACGAAGCTCGCTCGCCAGCGGTTGCCGCCCAAGGTTCCTTCGCCACAGGTGAATAGCGAGTTTGGGCCTGGGGCACTGCTGGGAGAACACCGGGTCGACTTGATTGTTGATCCGTCAGCCAGCCTGGTTGACTCAGCTACGGAGGATGACAATGCCGGGTCGTCTAAGCCGCAAGCTGGCCCAAATGTTGAGATGGTGCTGGGCCAGACCAACAAGCGGCCCAGGGATCTAGGGCTGCTACTGGGAGTGGATCGGGTCCCTACCAACAAGGGTCGTGCGGCTAGCGTGGCGCGGGTGGTGGGTCGTGCGTTGGCCACGACTCGCCACGCTGGCGCGCTTGGTGCGCCAGCTGGCGCCAAACGCGGCACCGAGGGAGGGGGGCACTCGAGCGAGGCACCCCGGGTGCGACTCGGGCTGCGAGGGGCTTGGCCCAGCAAGCCGTGACCAAGGCTGCTGGGGCCCCTGATGAGGGCACACCCTTTGGAAATGTGGTAAGCCCACCTGAGTCGGGCCCAATAACAAGGCCTGGTCCGATTCAGTCTGAGCCTATGGGCTCGACAGATGTTGGGGTTTCCATGGTTCAGGGGTGGACTCCGGGGGGGCGGCCAGGGTGAGGGTGGGCCTCTATTCCGCTTTGGAGCTAGCCACCCTAGGGTGAGTCCTCAGCAGGGAGGGTCTCCAGGCGTAGTCTTCGGGGTTACGCAGCCTAGTGATGGGGGTGATGCGGTTGGCACTTCGGCTGCACGTTCGGGGGACCAACTGGGCCCTCGCTCAGCAGTGGCCAAGGAGGTTATGGTGGACGAGGCTCCGGGGAGTGAGGCCCTAGCTTCTCCAGGTAGTTCTTCCTAGGGGGTTGGTGAGGATAGTGATCAGAGCGTAGGACAAGAGGCCATTGGTAGGGTGATGGGGGATCACTCTTCGGTAGTCCAACAGGTCAAAGCGACGGTAATGCAGGTTGTCTCGGGTACGAGTGAGAATGGTGACCGGAGGGTGGTAGCAGGCCACGACGTGGAGGTGGTCCATGAGGCTTGGGGCAGATTGACTCCAGGGCCACACTATCATGAGGTTGCCCATGAGGATCCTAGCATGGAATTGCAGGGGAACAGCCAAGCCCTCATTTATGTCGTCATTTAGGAGACTGGTGCAGGTCAATAGTCTAGAGATCTACATTTTGTGTGAAACGCGTCTTTCTGGAGAAAGTCTTAGTCGAATACAGCGATGTTTCGAGGCTGTCTGAGAGCTGTTCGCGATAGAGGCCCAGGGCCAATCGGGGGCATCTTGGTCTTGTGGAAACGGGGGGTGGCAACTATTGATGTATTTCGACAATGCACCCAGCAGGTGATTATGATCATTTCAGAATCTCATGTAGCTCCATGGATTCTTTGTGGGGTCTATGCGAGTACGGATTATAGGACCAGGAGAGTACTATGGGAGGAGATTGCCAGTCTGATCTCCCAGGGCTTTCCAACTGCCGTAGTGGGTGATTTCAATTGTATTCTGTCCCTCAGTGAAAAGAGGGGAGGCAGGGCCTTCATTGATTCTCAGGATAATAGGGAGTTTTAGGACGGCCTAGTGGACCATGGATACACCGGGTCGCGCTTCACATGGTGTAATAATCAGTCTGGCGGAGCGAGGATTTGGGAGCGAATCGATAGGGCTCTGGGTTCCTCAGAGTGGGTCCTCCGATTCCATACCTATCAGGTGAGGCATCTTCCTCGGATTGCATCGGACCACTGTCCTTTGCTTATCTCCATGGGTTTGGGCTCCAGCCATAGATCTTCCTTTCGTTTTGAGAAGAAATGGTTGTCTTACCCCCAGTCATGGGATATTGTGTAGGTAGCCTAGTCCATGCCAGTCTGGGGTGATGCAATGCAAAGAGTTTCTCGTAAGCTGGAGCTCATCAAAAGGCGGTTTCGCCGATGGAACCGTGAGGTGGTGGACAATATATTCAGGAGGTTAGAGGAGATGGAGGCCTCGATTGCCGATCTGCAGGGTAAGGAGGATTAGAGTGGCGAGCTCTCGGCATCTAACATGGTAGGTTTGTGGGGACTTCTCGCTACTCATCACTCACTCTTACGACAGCAAGAGATCTTTTAGAGACAAAAGTCTAGAATACAGTGGGTCGGTAAAGGAGACTGAAATACTAGTTTTTTCCACCGATCGACTGTCTTTAGAAGACATAGAGGCACGATTAGATCCTTGCGAGATGAGAGGGGTCAGTTGGTGGAGGGTGAGTCGATGGTCCGGGGGATGCTACTCGACTTCTTTAGATCCAGAAGGACGGAGGTGGAGGATTCCACTGGCACTGGTCGCCTCCTAACACCGGAGGTCCTTATAGGTGATGTGGAAAATGAAGCCCTGGTTCGACCGATTTTGGATACGAAGGTGTAGGAGGCGGTTTGGTCCCCAGAGGTGGACAAGACCCCAGGTCCGAATGACTTCCCTCCATTCTTTTTTCGTAAATATTGGTGCATCATTCGAAGATCAGTGATTGGGGTGGTCCAGTGTTTTTTTGGACAGGCAGAGATGGCGGAGGGATGGAAGGCCATATATGTCACCTTGATCCCGAAGTGTCAGGACGCGACTGAGCCGAGTCATTTCAGGCCCATTAGCCTATGCACAACACTATATAAAATTGTGGCAAGTATACTTGTGACAAGGGTGAAGCCAGTGCTGTCAACTATCATTTGCCAAGAACAGGGGGCATTTGTGAGAGGTAGAAATATTTTGGATAATATCATGATTGCCCATAAAATGATGTGGGACCTTCGGGGGCATCGAAGAGACGAAGTTTGATGGCGATTAAGTTGAATATAGAGAGAGCATATGGCAGGATCCGATGGAGCTTCCTCAGACTTATTCTGGAGAGCTACGGCTTCCATAGGACCTGGATAAATTGGGTGATGGGATGTGTTCAGGAGCCTAGCTTCTCTATTTTGGTCAACGACACACCATCACCTTTCTTCCGTTCCACTATGGGCTTGAGGCAGGGGTGTCCACTATCCCCATTTTTGTTTATTATGTGCTCGAATGTATTGTGTCGAGCCTTACGGGAGGCAGTAGCCCCTCGTGCCTTGGTAGCCTATGTTCCTGCCCCAGAAGCTAGACGTATTTCTTACCTCCTCTTCGATGATGATTGTCTTTTAGTAGTGAGGGCTAGGGCGAGGGAGGCACGGGGTCTTAGAAGAGTGATAGCTGACTATTGTCTAATATACGGATAGCGAGTGAATCTTTTGAAGTCAGCTATTACGTTTAGCCCAAGTACGGAGCGTGGTGTCCACAGGGAGATCAGGGGGATCCTTGAGATGTCGGAGCAGGAGGGAGCTTGGAGCTATCTAGGGGTACCTATTACTGGTAGGAGACTGCGGATCTCGGAGTGCTCTGGCCTCGTACAGCAGGTTCAGCGCAGGCTAGAGGGTTGGCGAGCTACATCTCTCTCCATGATGGGCAGACTGACCCTGGTTAGGTCAGTGCTGAGTTCGATGCCTATATACCTTATGGCCAACATAGTTGTACCGCAGACGGTGTTGGCTAGGATCGAACGGCTCCTTCGGAGTTTCCTTTGGGGCTCTTCGGGGGGGGGGGGGGGGGGTGCGTCGGATGCATTTGGTCGCTTGGGAGAGCGTTTGCCAGCCCCTCCAAAAGGGTGGCCTCGGTGTGTAGTCTCTTCGGGCGACATAAGAGGCCATTATTGCCCGTCATGCGGTATGATTTGTACTAGAGCCTCAGGGACTCTGGAGCCAGGTTATGGCAGCTAGGTATGGTCATGTGGGATCTGCAGAGATGCTCCGGCGTAGATGCACGATCTTCTTTATGTGGCGAGAGATCGCGAAGTATTTACCGATTGCCATGACCAACACTAGATGGCTGATCGGGGATGAAAGGAGCATCGTTGTGGTAGGGGACACGTGGGTAGATGCATTGCCCCTGAGCCTATGGTCGACTGTGGTTAGTACAGAGGTGGGCGATGGACTGCGAGTGTCTGACCTGCTTGATCCTGGAGGTGGATAGTGGGATGGTGATAGGCTGCGGTTGATTTTCGGAGAATCCCTTGTAGTGCAGGTACGGTCCCTTTCGATACTTGGGTGCGGTGTCCGGATGTCAGGGTTTGGCAGTCTTCATGTAGGAACAGAGTCAGGGTGGGGGATGTAGCCCGAGTTCTGCAGTAAGATCTCGAGGCAGGCCCGGACTATGCTTGGGTCTGGCGGCTCGGCCTTCACCTGCGACTGGCTCTATTTCTTTGGAAGATGATCTGGGACTGCCTACCGACGAGATCGGTACTCAGTGACCGTAGCGTGAGGATTCCCCCCTGGTGTCCGACGTGTGATGCTGACGAGACAATTGAATATGTGTTGCTATAGTGTGTGTGGGCGAGGCTGGTCTCTAGCAGGAATTCCACAGGATGTCTGGGATCGGTTCTTGTGGGTCATCCGATGCTGGTCTGCCAGCCCCAACTACACTCCATGGCTATTAGAGCTACATGCATTGCTTAACAAATCTGATTGGCCAGAAATGCTAGGATCTTTGGCAGACACCATATGTCGTCAAGATATGTGGTAGAGTGTGCTTGTATACAAGCAGAGGAGCTTAGTTACGGAACCTCGTCAGGTGGACCTCCGATAGTTCGAAATATTTGGAACTTCTATTTTGCTCATGTGGCGCCTTGTTTAGTGTTTTTCACCTGAGAGCCCCCATCCCTGAGCTTCCTCAAGGTTAACTTTGACAGGTCGGTGCAGAACAGAGTATATAGAGGGGACGCTAGGTTCATCATTAGGGACCTGAGCTCTCGTGGCTATCAGCTAGCAGAGACCTCGGTCTCTAGTGCCAAGTTGAGAGCTACATGGGAGGGCCTTCGATATGCACGGCGAGTGTTGCAGGCTCACTCCATTATTATAGAGGGCGACTCGGCCACTATTATAAGGTGGATCCAGGAGGGTCCGAGGGTGTCGGGATGGGACCATCCCCTACTCTGAGACATTTGGGCCATCGGTAGATATGGAGAGGTAGGCCTGTTAACGAGCCGAGCTGCTCCATTTGGTCTTATGCTTGGCTCGAGATCGGCTTGTTAGTCAAATGAGCCCGAGCCCGAGTCCTAAATGGGGCCCATTTAAATTCGAGCCCGAGCAGCTCACAAGCCCAAATGGAGCTCGGCTTCGAGATCCGAGTATTTCCTTGCAAGAAATTTAATCAACAAATATTTCATCCACATCTCCCCTAAAACAGAAATCGATGCCACAGTCCTCGCATCGCACGCACTGCAGCATTAAATGCCATACAGTGCGCTGTGGCATTAATGCCACAACGCATCTGATAGAGAGAGAGGAAGTGGTAGCTCGACCGGGCTGTCAAGGAATGATGATATGGTGCCCTCTATAAGTAGTCCATTTCCCCATGACAACTCACCTACTTAATGTATCAAACTTATACTTAGGACATAGTACTGAGCAGAGATTGGAGTGGTTGTTGTATTTCATGCTTACCGACTTCGACCTCTCCCTCAAGTGCATTAATGGGACAGCGACGAGCAACGTAGCTTGCGACGGCGACCGCAACGGCCTCAAAAATATCTTTCATAGTGGCAAAAAAAAAAAAAAATTTAATACCCCCTTATGGCATTAAATGCCAAGCCGCACGCGCCGTGGTTTGCTACGGCAATGCATTTAATACCAAAAATACTTTTTGTAGCAGAAAAAAATTAAATACCCCTTAAAGCATTAAATGTCACTGCGCGCCACGGGCGCTGTGGTTTGCTACATCATTGCATTGGAAACCTGAGGCTCGAAGGCCTATTCGAAATAGGCTTATTAACAAGCCGAGCCAAGCCCGAGCCTTTGCTTTGCCCAGCAAGTCTGAGTTCGAGCCCAATACAGAGCTCGGTATCGAGCTGGTGCGGACACGAATACTGGACTGATTATTTTGCGGGATTCTGGTCGTCGCAGGAAGACGGTCCAGCCACTTTCATTGTGGCTGGATTGATTGATGTTTTTCTTTTATTATTATTTATTTTGATAGGATTAGTTTGCATATTGTCTTGTGAGGACCTCTTTCGAATCGTTTTTATTATTGGGACTTATTTGTTATTTGGTGGCCCTATATATATATAGGGCATGCATTTGTTATTTTTTTTAATGAATTATTGAATGAAAATTGGTCTTCTTCTTCCTCCTCCTTTTCTCCTCCTTCTCTTCTTCTTCCCCTCTTCCTCTCCTCTTTCTCTCTGTATTTCAATCCGTACTTCCGTCCTGCATCAGCTTTGGTATCAGAGCAGGGCTGACTTTGCCTCTGTTGCTGAAGTCGAAGGATCCAGTTTATGGACGGACCCCCGCCGATTCCTTTTCGGCCTTTTCCTCACCTGTACTTTGCTAGTTCATTTGCACCGCGAACGCCGGAACGCACGGAAGGTCGTCGCACGGCACGTACTCCGAAGAAGAAGGGTCGCTCCCTTTCTTCATTAGTTTCTTCCCTGTTCATCACCTCACCCACCGAGAAGAAAGAGAAAAACAAAACCCCCCGTCGGTCGACTGTCTTCCGGCGTCAATCCACAGATCGCCTTCGCAAGACGCCGTCGCCGCCCTCTCTTCCCACCGCCGCTGCCTCCGACGCTCTCGCCCTTTCTTTCCCTCCTTCTCTCGGATCTCACGCAGTGAAGAAAGCCACTGTCGCCGGAAAACCCCAAGGCAGCCCGGGAGGCAAATAAGCCGGCCTCCTCGTCAATTTCTCCTCCGATAGTCACTGTGCAAGCATCACCCACCGCATCCGTTTCGCCGCGCCGCCGATTCGCCCTCGGTCGCCGCCGTGCTTCCCCGGGGGTTTCGGCAGCAGCTTGCTGCCACCGACCGTGGCCGGACCAAGTGAAGGACGTCGCCGCCCGTTCACTGCCGCACCAGCACCCCGCTCCACCGGCGCAACGCCTCCCCGCAACCACCGCCACGAAATCAGGCGCGACCGTCGGAATCGTCGAACGCGACCGTCGGATTCGTCGAAGGTGGAAGAAGATCCACAGTGCGGGTAAGGTTTCGACTCGTTAACCCGATATCCATTAACCCGAATTATTTCAAAAAAAAAAAATAAAAAAAAAAAAATTTTGCGGGTCGGACTGTCCTAGTGGGTTGGGTCCGTTAACCCGACAACCCGGCAACCCGACTTGATTCAAAAAAAAAAAAAAGAAAAAAGAAAAAAAAAAGAAGCTGCACGTGACGCATAAGTCACGCACGTGCTCTTCCCTTTCCCCTTTCTTCATTCTCCCGAACTTCTTCTTCATCTTCGATCACCGCCTCTCGCCGCCTCCGCCTCTCGTCCCACCACCAACATTTCCGCGGCCTTCCACTGCTCTCTGCGCCACCGCCCTTGTCCTACCGCCGCCGCCATCTCCGCTGCTTGCACCACCGCGCCGCGCGCCGCTCACGCCTCCTCCGTACCGCCGCTTGCCGCTGCTATTTACTGCCGCACCGCCGCGCCGTCGGGCTGCTCCCACCGCCGCGCCGCCGCGTTGCCGTCGCCGCAGACCGCCGCCGTCGGGTTCTGACAGCCATCACCGCAGACCGCCACTGACGCTTCCCCTGCCAACAGTGGCTCCCACCTCCACCACCGTATCCCGCCCTCCCACCACCGCAACTGTCTGCCTTCCACTGCTGACAGCGCTCCCCGCTCGCTCCCCACCGCCGCTGCCACGCCTGCTGCTGCACCACAGCGCTGCGCGCCGCCCCTGCCCTTCTTTACTGCCGCTCGCCGCTGCTAAGTCGCCGCCGCGCCGCTGCTACAACTTGCCATCGCCGGTCACCGCGCCATCAGCCATCACGAACTGTCCCGACCAAAGCCGCCATCAGTTTCTCTGATCACCTTTCCGGGAGGTCTCAGTGACCCCTTCTCTGCCACCGGTCGTCATCGAGCTTCTATTCTACATCTCTGTAGACCACGTCTCTTCTGCGCGCACGAGTCTCTCTCCAGACCAGGTCAGCGCTGTTCTCCCATTTCCTGCAGATTCAATTTGCTCAATTAAGTTGGCATTAATTTTCTTAATTTGTGCGTGGTACTGCGTCTACAAATCCAAAATACACGCGTTCACACACGTTCACAAGACAAACAGAAACCCTAGTAGCAGCACTTTTAATATTAACTGTGGAGCTAGATCAATTCGGGGAAACATACGTGGCTCCGTACCATCTTGCATAGTCCGAAAACCTAGTACTACTGGACTGCATTACTTGTTGGCCTGCGCTTCATAGTAATTTACAGTTTGCTATGACTATTTGCTAGGGAGTAGTTTTAGTTTATATTGAGCATCTACTTTGCAATTGTGAATTCATTTCATGCATTAGGTCTACTTAGGAACCTTTATAGTTGGTCGGCTACTACATTTTGTCATTCATTTTATGCATCTACGTAGTGGTCGTGTCGCATCTCATCTTGAGTTTCCACTAGACATGGATTCCAAAATTGAAGCCCTATTAAAAGCTATCCATGACACTAATATTCAAGTCCAAAATACGAATGCCCAAGTCCAAGCAAACAACGCCCAAATTCATGACCTAACCACAATGTCCACCCAGGTTAATGCTCGACTCGATTCAATTGAGGCTTCAATTCAAAGGGTTATTGAATCCCAAAAGGTTAGTACTCCCCATTTACCGGGTCTTGATGAGGATGATACCCTAGAACAAATCCTAGAACAACAAGGTTCGGTTCGGCAGGGCAACTTTGATCATAGGTCTGTTTCAGGTCACCATTATGCCTACCCTCGCCCTAGAGGACCTGGTCCCATTCCTCCTGTTGATAGAGTTCACCGACATACCGTAGAATCTAGAGAGCCTCGTGACCCTGATGAAGATGTAATGCGAGGCATTAGGGTTGAAGCCCCCACTTTCGATGGTCGTCTTGATCCGAAGGTCTTCTCCGATTGGCTACACGAAATGGATCACTTCTTTGAGTGGTACAATCTGTCGGAGGAGAAAAAGGTCCGATTCGCTCGAATGAAACTCCTTGGTCGAGCCAAGTTGTTTTGGCAAAACACCGAACAACTGTTAGCCAGGAGACATCAACCTGCTATTACCGATTGGGTAGAGATGAAAAAAAAATTAAAAGAAAAATACCTTCCATTAAGTTATCAATCTGACCTCTTAGATCGATGGAACAATTTAAGACAAGGTAGTCGCCCAGCTACTGAATACATCGCCCAATTTGATGAATTTATGATGCGTAGTAATGTAGCTGAAGATGAACGTATGATCTTGAGCCGATTTCGACGAGGCCTAAATGATGAGCTTAGGAAAGAACTTGTCCTTCGTGAAGTGTCCACCTTAGACCAAGCCTATACGTTTGTGCAAAATTATGAACAATTCTCCAAATCTATGTTTGCTAGGCGCCCTGACACCAGGCGGGTCCCCACTAGTGCCCAACCATCTGGATCCAGACCCCCAGTCGGTTCTGTCCCTCCTAAACCCTTTTCTTCTCCACCTATCCAAAACCGAGATATTAAAGGCAAAGGAATTTTAGGTGAACCTCCAAAACCAAGCTCACGAATTCAGTGCTTTAAATGCCAAGGGTTTGGTCACGTTGCCTCCCAATGTGCAAATCCGACCCTAGTTATTGACACACATGAACCGACGGATGACATAGATAATTTGGAGGAACAAATTTATGAGCCTAATTTAGATGATATTCACGATGTCGAAGACGAAACTGAGGAAGAACCACACACTTTAGGTTGTATCCGACCTACTCCCCAGATAATTGCCCACGAAGCTGACCGATCCACTGTGAATGTAGTGAGGTGTGCAATTACCCAGCCTAAAGAGACTGATGACTGGAGACGAACCTCAATTTTCCACACTTACATTAAATGCGGCGAAAAAGACTGTAAAGTTATCATTGATAGCGGGAGCTGCATTAATGCGATATCTTCCAGCATTGTCGCCCGCTTGGGTCTGACCCCTGTGTCCCAACCTCACCCTTATAAGGTCTCCTGGATCGACACGTCGTCCATTCACATTAAGGAACGGTGTCTTGTACCTATTCAAATCCTCTCTTATAAAGACACTGTCTGGTGTGACGTACTCCCAATGGACGTAGGTCATCTGATATTAGGTAGGCCTTGGTTGTTCGATCTCGATGTCACCATCTACGGTCGAACTAACTCTTGCTCCTTTGTATTCCAGGGTAAAAAGATTAAGCTTAATCCTTTACGGCCCAAAACGCTAAATAAGAGTACAGACAAGAGTAAATCAAAGGGGAAGGAACTGCATATCCTTAACCCCACGGAATTTGAGAGGAACGTCTTTAAGGACTCTCCGGTGTTTGCCCTACTAGTTAAAGAACTTCAGCCCCATCTTAACAGCACATTATCGGCTGAATCCCTCGCTATTCTCGAGGAGTTCAAAGAAGTTTTTTCGGAAGACCTTCCAGATCATTTACCCCCTTTGCGTGATATTCAGCACGCCATTGACCTAGTCCCGGGAGCTACCCTTCCTAACCTGCCCCATTATCGGATGAACCCTTCTGATCATGCAGAGCTCCTAAAGCAAATTAACGAGCTTTTACAAAAGGGATTTATTCGAGAGAGTCTAAGTCCTTGTGCCGTACCTGCCCTTCTTACTCCAAAAAAAGATGGGACTTGGCGAATGTGTGTAGACAGTCGGGCTATTAATAGAATCACGGTCAAATACCGTTTTCCTATTCCCCGGCTCGACGATATGCTGGATATGATGGCAGGTGCCTCGATTTTCTCCAAGATTGACTTAAAAAGTGGCTACCATCAAATCCGAATTCGTCCAGGAGATGAATGGAAGACAGCCTTCAAGACAAAAGATGGCCTCTATGAGTGGCTGGTAATGCCTTTCGGCCTCTCAAACGCTCCAAGTACATTTATGCGAGTGATGACTCAAGTACTCCGACCTTTTATGGGCAAATTTTTAGTCGTGTACTTTGACGATATCCTTATTTATAGTCACACTAAGGAGCAACATTTAGGCCATTTAAGGCAAGTTTGTACGACTTTATGCAACGAGCGCCTCTATGCTAACCTTAAGAAGTGTTCATTTTTCACTACTCACGTAAACTTCTTAGGGTATATAGTCTCCTCTGAAGGTTTATCTGCTGATCCTGCGAAAATCACCGCAATTGTTGAATGGCCTGAACCTAAGAATATTACTGACATCCGTAGTTTTCACGGCCTGGCCACATTTTACCATCGTTTCATTAAGGGCTTCAGTACACTTATGTCACCTATCACTGATTGTCTTAAACGAGGTGATTTTCAGTGGACACGCGCAGCCGCTAAAGCATTTAATGACATTAAGACAAAAATGACGGAAGCGCCAGTTATGCGACTCCCTGATTTTAACAAAGTTTTTGAGGTGGAATGTGATGCATCTGGCTTGGGAATAGGTGGTGTGCTTAGTCAAGAACGTCATCCTATAGCCTATTTTAGTGAAAAGCTGAATGAGGCTAGACAACGATATTCCACCTATGACAAGGAATTTTATGCCATAGTCCAGGCCCTACGGTATTGGCGACATTATCTCCTTCCTAATGAATTTGTTCTCTATTCTGACCATGAAGCACTTCGTTTTCTTAATTCCCAGAAAAAACTTAATCATCGACATGCCAAGTGGGTTCAGTTCCTCCAGGATTACACTTTTGTCCTCAAGCATATGTCCGGTGCTGCGAACAAAGCTGCTGATGCGTTAAGTCGTCGAGTAACTCTGTTGTCCGCCATGTCTGTTTCCATCACCGGTTTTGATAGACTTAAGCTCGATTACTTGTCTTGTCCAGATTTTGGCCAACTCTATAATGCCCTTGCTGATGGACAAGGACCTTTGATTGATGGTGTTTATCTACAAGACGGGTACTTGTTCAAAGCTTCCAAGCTCTGCATTCCGCGCACTTCCGTGCGCGATTTCTTGATATGGGAAGTGCATGCCGGTGGTCTCTCTGGACATTTTGGCCGTGATAAGACCATAGAAGAAGTTGAACGTCAATTTTTTTGGCCAAGTTTGAAACGGGATGTTGCTAAAATTGTGGGACAGTGTCGCACGTGTCAACTAGCTAAGCACAAAAAACAAAATACTGGCCTATACACTCCGTTACCTGTCCCAGATCGCCCTTGGCTTGACCTTAGTATCGACTTCGTACTCGGCCTTCCTCGCACATTTCGGAAACATAACTCCATTTTTGTGGTTGTGGATCGTTTTTCTAAAATGGCCCACTTCCTTCCTTGTTCCAAAACTTCTGATGCCTCTCGAGTAGCCAAGATATTTTTTGATGAGATTGTTAAGTTATACGGTTTACCAAAAACCATTGTCTCCGATAGGGATGTCCGTTTCATGAGCTATTTTTGGAAAACCTTGTGGCATCTGGTTGGCACCAAACTTAAATTTTCTACGGCTTATCATCCTCAAACCGATGGCCAAACCGAAGTCGTCAACCGAAGTCTAGGTAACCTTCTGCGTAGTCTAGTCGGGGATCACAATCGTAACTGGGATTCTATTCTGCCTGTCGCCCAATTTGCATATAATTCATCAGTCAATAGATCTATCGGGATGAGTCCATGGTTATAAAGCTCGCAAACCTGTAGATCTCCTACCTATGTCCCCCCATATTCGCATTTCTGAGTCTGCACATGCATTTGCACAGCACATTCATAATCTGCATCAGGAAATTAGCAAACGCATTCATATGAGTAATGCTCAATATAAGCTACAAGCTGATTCTCATAAGCGAGATAAATCATTTCAAACTGGGGATTATGTGATGATACGTATTCGGCCTGAGCGGTTTCCATCTGGAACCGTCAAGAAACTGCAGGCTCGTAGTGCTGGGCCCTTTCGAGTATTGCAACGCGTGGGTACTAATGCTTACGTTCTTGATCTTCCCTCTGATTTTGGTATTAGCTCCACTTTTAATATTGAGGATTTGGTTGCTTACAAGGGCCCCCTTTCTATTCCTACTGATCCTTTCGCTCCGCCATCACTTGAGCTTGATGATACTCCTCTTCTTGATTCCACCCCATCCCCGACCAATCTAGCTTTACCACCAGCACAAAAAGAACATATTGATGCCATTTTAGATGAGCAGACTGTTTCTACCAGTGATGGGGGTGTTCAGCGTTTTCTGGTTCGTTGGCGAGGACGCCCCGAGTCTGATACTACATGGATTACCCGTGCGGAGTTACAGCGCATTGACCCAGATCTTTTGGAGTACTACCAGAGTCATTCGTCGGGGTCGCCTTCTTCTTACCAGGGGGGAGTTGGTGCGGACACGAATACTGGACTGATTATTTTGCGGGATTCTGGTCGTCGCAGGAAGACGGTCCAGCCACTTTCATTGTGGCTGGATTGATTGATGTTTTTTTTTATTATTATTTATTTTGATAGGATTAGTTTGCATATTGTCTTGTGAGGACCTCTTTCGAATCGTTTTTATTATTGGGACTTATTTGTTATTTGGTGGCCCTATATATATATATAGGGCATGCATTTGTTATTTTTTTTTAATGAATTATTGAATGAAAATTGGTCTTCTTCTTCCTCCTCCTTTTCTCCTCCTTCTCTTCTTCTTCCCCTCTTCCTCTCCTCTTTCTCTCTGTATTTCAATCCGTACTTCCGTCCTGCATCACGAGCCCAAGCCCGAGCCTAAAATTCTGTGAACAAGCTGAGCCCAAGCCTCTCAAGGACTTGACTCGACTCGTTAATAGGCCTATGAAGAGGCCTTCCTGGCCAGACATGTTTATAAGGAGGCAAGTAGGACCGTGGATTGGGTGGTCAGTCACTCAGACGGCATTTTGTAGATGCAGAAAGTTGTCCAAAACTTTCCGTAATATATTATTTTCTGACTTTATTAAGTATCTACGTACTCATGTACTGTGAGGTGCCGGCCTTAAAAAAAAAAAAAAAAAAGGGTTGATTAAAGTTAGTAGTTGGAATCCTCGGCTGAGATTCTATTTCATAATGGATTCCTAGGGATTTTAACACAGACAGACTTGGGTTCGGTTCATCACAATCTGGCGTGTAAGTTTGGTCCCACCCATAGCCAGTTTGCACCGACATAAAACCAGAATTCTACAATTGTAGATTTTCCAAACTAGAAGTATCAAGTTTCAGTATACACAAGTGCAGTCTCCCTGCTCACACTCCCGTCCATTCCACAATCACCGCTTGCCCTGACACACCAATGGCAGGATACCACTAAAATATCATATCGACCATGAAAGAAAATGTGATGGATAAAAATAAAATAACCACTGATAGACGCAGCTTTAGGCATCTTCCGTTTACCAAGGGAATATTACCAACCTCAGCACCACCCACAAAAAAAAAAAAATAATGCCAATCAGCAGTAGCGGTGTCAGAAATGGACACATAGCCATCAATCAACATTCTGACACAGTGCAATGATAATATTCTGACCACAAAAACGGCTCTTACCTGCTCCAGAAGAGCCCCACACCAACAAGCCACAAGAATGATTGAGGCAGTCGCCACCTTTCCATCACATCATCTCAGTTGTTGCGGCATCCATTTCCCACATCCCATGCGCAATGATACCAACCAGCCGACCCAAGAACCATACCATCAGGCCATCAGACTGTGCACAGCATCGTACAGCATTTAGAATACCTGTACCCAGATATAAAGTATAGCACATGTAGGAGAACCTTAATGAGAAAAGCCTACAAAAAATATGCTATGCTTGCACCACCAAATTCTCACAACAGCCAAGAGAAGAGGAAACTCTCAGATGCCCCTCTCAAGCATGGCCCGGACTCTGGTAGGAAGCCCATATAGCCGGATGAATCCAGCAGCATCAGCCTGGTTGTAGATCAGGCCGTTCTCGAAGGATGAGATGTCTTCTCTGTACAAGCTGCATGAGCTCCTCCTGGACGCAACGCTGACCGACCCCTTGTAGAGCTTGAGAGTCACCGACCCGGTCGTGGTCTCCGAGATCTTTTCCATGAAGGCGTCCATCGACCGGCGGAGCGGATCAAACCAGCGGCCGGCGTACACCAGCTCGGCGTACTTGAGGGCGAGCACGTCCTTCACCTGCATGGTCTCCCGGTCCAGCGTCAAGGATTCGAGCTCGCGGGCTGCGGTCCAAAGGATCGTGCCGCCGGGCGTCTCATAGACGCCGCGAGACTTCATGCCAACCAGCCGGTTCTCGACCATGTCCACGCGTCCAATCCCATGCTTACCGCCAACCTCGTTGAGCTCCGCGAGGAGGGATGCAGGGGTGAGTTCTTCTCCATTGAGGGAGACAGGTATGCCTGAATTGATCCCAATCTCCACGTATCTGCAAATCATACAGTTTGATTCTATTCAAGTTATATATTTACACACTGATGGACTACAGAGGAGTAATAGCATCTTTGAGCATTTTCTGATATAAATACACACAGCAGTCTGCTTTCTATTGTCAGGACTGAAAGAAATGCTTATATGAAACGTTTTCGCAAGCACATCATATGTAGAATATAGAAGGATATAATTAGCATACTCATTGACCCAGCAGCCATGAAACTTGTGGGTTTTTCCCAAAGGAAAGCAATGATGAATAAACTCATAGATGTACTTCCTTTTCCTCCATCTCTGCTGCATGACAAGGAGGTAGACCGTGCATCTGCTTAGAAAGCAGGGTAATTATCAAACCAGAAGGTCCTTGCACTGCTCAGCCCTATATCCATTTGATTTGTACATCAGCACAGGACCATATAACTCTTTTGTAACAGAAGGATGAGAAATCAACCATCATCGGTTTAAGAAGAAAAAGGAGGAAAAGAAGCAAAGAATGGCAGGTTTTAAGGTAAGAAATCAAGACTAATCCAGAGAAGTCCCTCATCATCTGATGCCACAAAGGTCAATAACACAATCACAAAGACTTGTGATGCGACAAATGGATGCCAGCCGGCTCCACGGGCTGGGATGCCGTCTTATGCACCTCGACACGTGTGCCACATGTTCTGAGACACGTGCCAAACTTCTGTGATCCGAACACACATCTAGATACGCATCTCCGTCTAGGCACTCTGGTGGGTCCATACACCTAGATGTACATCTCTAGGTGATTTAAGTGGATTTTACGTGGCTGCCCAGGTGGTAACCTCACAAACTGAAGCACTGCCTAGAGTATAGGCATCTATATCGATATTTAATATGCCTGACATGAATAACATTTACTATAACAGTAGGTTCTATGAGCTCATGAGCTGTATCGCTTCTACAAGCTGCCCAAGTAAGCAAGATGTGAAGGAGTAGCAAAGCAGCCTTCTCCCACGGGAGAGTATGTGCCACCAAATTTTAGAAAGCTTTACAACCAACTCCAGGTTCGCCTCAAATCCTATCCAAGACAACTCGATGCAAGAGATGAACATTTAATGAAACCTAAAGGACGACTTTGGAAAGAGATTTGATACGAAAGCAACTGCATTTAACTAAGTGGTGACAAGACACTAAAAAGCTCAATTGGCTTACAACACTACATGTCACGGCTAGTGTATACTTATAATAAAACCTTAAAAAAGAAGTTATACACCCCAATTTTAAATATACACACACACACATACATACATACACATGTACATGTACATGTACATACATACACACACACATGTACATGTACATACATACATATATATATATATATATATATATATAGAGAGAGAGAGAGAGAGAGAGAGAGAGAGAGAGAGAGCTTTTACTATTTTGTGAATAGTCGAAGCAGTCCAACTTGAGCAGTAGCCAAGTAGCAAACTGGATATGAGGGCAATTGTTTCATTTTTCTTCCTCCCCATTAAACAACATAAGCAAGATGAATGGATATATGAAATATGACCATGAAATGCTCCTTTTCTTATTTAAGATAGAGTTGATTAATCACCGACGACTCAAACTACAATCAACCTCCTATGATGACTAGGTGCTTCATCTAAGTGGATAGTGGGTCTACACAGGTCTGCCTAGAAACTTAGGAAGACCATGCAAGAGGCCATAATTGAATGGTAATAGAAATATTTTCAGAAAAATTGGATCATTTGCACATACCGCCAATTTCACCTGCAGTTTTTACATTAAAAAGTCGACCTGGAGATTACCAAATTCCAGAAACTAAATGCTACTAGATGTATAACAAAATAATTTCAGGCCTTTACGATAACTGAGGTACGAGATTAGCAGTCAACTGAGAGATTCATCTAAGCAAGATGAGGTCACTTACTCAGGTTGATTAGGTGCATCTTCTGGGTCAACAGTCATCATGTACATATCCTTCTTTGGCTCATTTGCAGGGTCCTCCAGAATGTCTCCCTTCAAAATTAAATAACAGATTGTCAGACTTTCATGTTTTCATCAATAGCTGCATTTTGCAATAATCAAAAAATTAGGGTAGAGGAAAAAAATCATATACACTATCAGCATACAATTAGGTAGTCCTAGAAAAAAACAGTTTTATGCCTCCTATTCACCATTCCTTTTGTCTAGAGAACTTCCAAGTTCGCATAAGAACAATTTATTCAATGAAACTCATGAAGGATAAAAGTGTAACAAATTGCCCAGCTGACACCAAGTTATTTACATCTGCAGGGAGGAGACAGTGGTTAGGGAGGAAATTGCTTTCACAAGATAAACCGCAGCACATCTGCAAAACAGCATCTGGTTCTGGTGTATGGTCTGTGTTGTTCCCATGAATGACAGCATTTTGGAGGGGAAGGTACCATATACATGAAAAAAAAATTCTCTACAGAAAAATGTAGTGTTCGTTCTAAATTTAAGTTATTTGTTACTTCCATTTTCCAAGTATTTTATAGCTTATAAAAACTGAAAGATAAAAAATGAAAATAGATGCCTGACAAAAAGAAAATTTTCTCTGAATAGGTGCATAAGCAACAGAAATGCTTAGACACGGAATAGCAGCATCAAGATAATCATAGACTGGTCCTCCAGTGACTCAGTGAAAAAGTCAAGATACCTCATGGCTAAGGTGCCATAGATTACGATCTCTGCTGTAAATTGATTTCCTTGAAACAGGAACAGGAACATTGTGTTTCTTGGCATACTCGATAGCATCTTCTCGACCTGTGATCTCCCATTCCCTCCATGGTGCCACAACTTTGAGTTCAGGATTCAGAGCAAAGAAGGTAAGTTCAAACCGAACCTGCAGCCAAAGATATGGCACAAATGATGATTAAAAGAGCAAAGATGTAGAAAGCATTCCTCAAAGTAAAAAAGCACACACCTGATCATTTCCTTTTCCTGTGCATCCATGCGAGACTGCATCTGCACCAACTTCTTTAGCAACATCAACCATTGCCTGCCATCCAAAATCAGATCCATGAAACAGACTTCTCTTCCTTTCAATATTATATTTTCTTAGTTAGCTTTAAGATTATTAAAGAATCATGCAGAAGTTAATGTGGCGAGCAAAAACTACATAACCTTTCAGCAAGCATGTTCCTGAATATTTGGGCAAAAGGAAATCCATAATCAATAAATATTAAAAGGCTTTAGCCAATGTCTGTAAGGATGCACAGATGCTGCACTACATATTTATTCATGTACTTCATTTCAGAGACCTAAACAAATAGTGCCCCTTATTCCTATCAACTAGCATCCTATTTCTGCAGATAACAAGTTTAAGCCATGAATTGGCACAGATTTTCAACATTGCTAGAACCATGTCAGCCTAATGCATTCAAGTCACCACGATTTAGTTCCCATCAAGAAATGCAGCATGCTTAACAACCAAAATTTTACTAATCTTCATGCTCAAGATAGGCTCATGTTCCTTTTCTACTACTATCAAAACCAATTTCACCAAAATTACAGTAGATGCCTGAATATTCAAGTTCTTTAATTTTCTCCTACAAAATTTTTTGGTGCCTACACAAAACCACCTTAAAAAATGGGATCTCTAACCTTTTTCTAGCCAGAGAAGTCCATCCCATGATGAACCTGCATAAGTGGGTACTGTCAACAAATGGAGACATAAAAGTCTTGCTAAGTGAATTATCAGCCAGAGGCAGTTAAAAAAGGACAACACTTTAAATTTGTCTGCAGTATTTACAAATAACCAAGACCATAAACACACACACACACACACACACACACACACACTACATAATACTCGAACATCAACATGAACAAAACAACTTTAGCCGATATGTGTTGGAATACAGAACTATAGGACTACCTTTCAGAACTCATTAAGAATGTCTAAGGGCGAGCTGAAACATGTACATGTCCATTGAATGTGAATAGAAGACTATGCAACAAGACCTGCAAACATGAAATCACCTAATCCCTTTCTTTCTGCCATACAACATATTATCTTTCCATCACACACTCATTTTATCATTGGAGAAGCTGCTCTACAATGGTTTCACCTTTTAGTTCAGAAATGGAACAAAAAGAACAATGATTAACTTCTTTTCTTGTTTACCTTTAGGCAAGTGTATTGACTCAAGTTTTGGCCACATCATTGCAGTCAGCAAGCTCTGTGCTATCATCTCGTCTTAGGTATGCAACATATTCATCATTATAATACATGGTTCTAACATCCCTACTATTTAATGTCTTTTGCAATGAAATCTCTTAATCAACTGTCAGCTTCGCTTTATTACTTGCTTCCCAAATTACTGTAGTATGCATACAGCTGCATTATTATCATCTATGACCTTCATATATTACATGAGACTATGAGAGGGACAGAGGCACGAAGGCTACTGTATGAATTTTATTGTCCCCACTACTGAATTTACTGAACTGTCGAAAGTCATCCATGGTTGCTCCTCAAGTTTTATGGCAATCTCCATTTCTTGTATTCCTGGGCCCATCAAAAGCTTGAGAAGATGCCTCGATATTGTTTGGAATCTTGAATTATGAAAATTTTCAGTGCTCAGTGATGGTTTCCATATCTTTTCTGCGATTACAAGCTGTGAAAAAGGTTGACTAGATACAGGTTTGGATGATTTTGCTCTCTCTCTCTCTCTCTCTCTCTCTCTGTGTGTGTATATGTGTGCGGGCGCACCTGAGACTCTATTGGCTTTTTCATTTGTAGCTGTAGGATGGCTCATCTACCAACTTCTGCATAGTTATCATACTTAACCTAACCTGCTTGTGTTTTCCTTTTAATTTTTCATATGCATCACTAACTTAGCCTTCATTGACTAATAAGTACCTTTCTACTACTCATTTAGTTATATTTGACTTTTGAGTGGTCTTTACTCTTTCAGAACCTAGAGGCATACTTCTTGTAATGTTGCACCTGCTTGTACTGGCATTTATAGATGCATCCTTCCATAACATTGTATCTCCTACTTAAGGATTAAACTATGAGCCCGTATCAAACCCTATCTTACAACGAATACCATGCTGGTAACTTTTAAGAAGAGTACAAGGGAGCACTCTTGCCTTTACTTTGTATAATCCATGTTGACTGGTATCACTATATATAGACCTGCTTCAGTGTGTACAACACAGATAAGCAGTTAATAAGCAGCAGCAATATCCTTCCATTTCTGTACTTGTGCCTTGGAACGTTCGAAGCTTGTCTACTCTCATCCACCCTTTTCTGCCTTTTTAAGGATCTGAAGGCTTGCTTAGGCTTCATTTGGCACCACTTCCACTTTTTTTTATTTCTTATTTTTGTTTCTAATTATTTCTATCTTGTCTTCAATATTCTAAAAACAAAATAAATGTATTTGAGAACTAGGATAGGTGGAAGCCAGGGCAAATATCAAAGTGAGGGCAGGAAGGACCCCAAATCTCTCAAATCAACACAAGAGACTTTACCAATTCAGCCGGTCGAGACCTTGGAAAATAAAAAGTATTAAGTAAGTACAATTTTTTTCATTTTTAAAATCAGATAAAACAATAAGGCATTATTAATGGTGGCTGCATTGTTTGATCACAATGATACTAGTGAAAATGATAGGGGCAAGTGGTGGTGGATGATAGTGGGGGTGCTGTGAGGTTGGTAGTGGCAGCACTGGAGGAATGTGGTGATGTTTGTGATAGCTACAAATGGTGGAAATAATAGTGGAGAGGTGCTGGTGATGGCCTCAAGGGGTAGTGAACATGGAGGTAGTGAGTGGTGGTGACAGTGGGTTATAGTGATTAGCATTGGGTGGATGGGTTGAGGCATTTTATGCAGTAAAGGTACGAGGTAGGATTGTGATAACCTACGATGTTATTGATGTTTTCCAAATTTTCTAAGTGCAAAAGTTTCACTTACAAAATGTCCAGAGCAAGACTTGCTCAAATTTTGGGAAATGGGCTACTTGACGGACATTGGCTGGGTCTCACACTAGAGGTCCTGCTGCCAAACTTTGTCCCATCTGTTTATGCTATCAAAACCTGTGCTGTTTGGATGAGGATGTCGGGATTGCCTTATGAAATACCTAGACAAAGCTGTAGCTAGTGATTGCTGAATTGACCCAAAGCTGTAGCCCATATCAGACCGAACAGATGCCAAGTCAAAATGGTTCAAGGTTCGCTTTAGTGAGGTTATAAAACCTTATAAAACCAGCATGTTTGATTATAAAAATGGCTCACTGTAGTTATAAAAATGGGTTGGTTATATAAAAATGGCTCACTGTAGTTTTCCTGGCAGCCGTCGGCTACCAGGTATGCGTTCATCTCCGCTCTCTCTCCCCCCCAACCAAAAAAAGGAAAAAACATTCATGATATCATCCTGTCGTAGCCCCTTATCGTGGCGATCAAATTCTATCAACCTACAACCCAGGTTGAACGGATTTGACCATGGTCAAGATAGCAGGTTGGCTGACCTCGTATCATACAGGCCTAACAGCAGAAAACCACTTAGTAGACCATGTCAGTTCTAAAGAAAGCTATAATATATGATCTCGTGGCTCTCTTATCTGACTTTTAAAATGGACATCCCAAAACACAGAATTTGACTCTGGCAGGACATGTTTAAGAAAAGTATTCTGAGCTGTCTTTTTTTTTACATAACAAGAAATGAAAAGTAATAACATCTTACTTCTACCAAAGAAAAATGATGTAAATAACAAAGTTATCAAACTACTGCTTCTATTAAGATTCTATATATATATATATATATATATATATATATATAACTCTAAATTTTACAATGAACTTGCACGTAAAAATACATAATATTGTTCAGAATTTTTAGCTAAGTTCACCCGTAAGATAGCTATGGTGCAAATAACAAAGACTATCAATGCAATGACATGTAATCAGTTAGGGAAAGACCTGTTTGGAAAAAAAATGAAAAAAAAAAGAGATGCAATTTATCTCAGCTTCAGAAACAGGTTTAATGATGCATTCCTTACAGGTTCTTGAATTAAAAATCATATTTGTTGCAGAATTAAATCCATCAAATATAATGAAATATAATGAGAATCTTGTCCCTAAGATCATATACAAACATTAAAACAATAAGTTATTAATTATTACCCAAAATCTCCAGATAGTCACATACAAATTCTCTATAATCAATAACTAATTCAACTGAAAATGAAGCATAAATACTATATATACATATGAACATCACCTTAGCAATAACAGGGCGAGCCATTGAGGTCCCAAGCAAATACTTCCTTTCGTAGGTAGCCCCAGCTCTCAAACAGGGGAATATGTAATCTCTAACAAATTCCTCTTTTAGATCTTTTACAACAAGTTGACTTGCACCACTGGCTTTGGCTTTTCTTTCCAAGCCATCGATTTCCATGACACCCTATTAAAAAAAGAAGGGAATGTTCGATAAATGAGCTGAAATGAATACCTGTAGGGAATTTGTGATCAACTAAACAGTAAAAGTTTCGGTCCAACAAGTAGGATGGTTTGATGAAGAACTATGGAAGCTCTAAGATTGTTAAATAATGACTGTAAATGGAATCTTTATAACCAATACTAAATGAAATTCGAGTATTTAGGTGTGTTTGTGCCCTATACAAAATAGTTAAATAAATGTTCATGAGCAAAAAGTCACCTGATTTATGGTACTATTTTACAAGAATTATATAGGATCAGCATGCTTGAGGGTAAAACATGTCAAATAAAAAGAACTAAATAATGAAATGGCATCAAAGTACAGGATTTGTTAAGAAATCAATACTCTCTAGTTTATTTACAGCAAACTGACAATTCAATCAGTCACTTACTTGACCAACATCCGCAGTGAAGCACACAACTTCACATCCGTAGTTCTCCCTACAATTCATAGATGACAAAGAATGAGATGATGGGAAATGCAAATCAAAGTAAACAGATAAGGCAAGCATTCATTGTTCTCCAACTCAAAAGTACAACACTGGCAAATGCATTTGTATGAAATGCTAAATTATTGGTACACCATACACTCCAAGTACTTCTACCTAAGAATATTTACAGCACATAAGGAATTAAGATTATTAAAATGACAAATAGAAGAAAATCACATTCTATGCAAGGCATGAGCTATACCTTAGCCATGGGACAATTACTGATGTATCCAAGCCACCGCTGTAAGCCAAAACCACTTTATTCATCTTCCCACGCAACCCGCTACCATTATGACTGCCATAGATATCAGTTTTTCCTGAAAATATGGCATCTGTCCCTTTTTCGCCAGCCAGTACACACTGAATAGCTGAATATTAAAGATGGAAAAGGAAATTAGAACATATAATACCAACAGCAGAACAGATCACTAAAGCAACCAACCTAACAACATTTCTCAAATACAACCTGAAGCAAAGAGTTTAGATGAATTTAAATGTATTTCGATTAAGTTGAGAGCAGGCATGTAAAAAGCTTCTTTTTTTCTGATGCAGAAATTAGTTTCCAAATCTGTTTCCTCTTCTTTTGAGTAACCACTGGTCAATAGACTTATCCAACATAAGATGAGAGAGAGAGAGAGCATTTCAAAAGCACAGTTTTCATATTCCCTGTATGTTCCCCTAATAATGAACAAGATGTCAGATTTAATAATCTCTGACCCATCTTACCATTTCAAAGGTATTTTGCATGAAAACTATGCTGAAAAAGTTTCTAAGCACATGGCTCAAACTCCAAAGTTTTGAAAACTTTCAGTTTCAACCAGAAGCAATCAATAACCAACGTTCATTTTGTTCCGACAATCAAGTGCTTGTTTGTGCATGCATCTGAAACTTAGGTGCATATGCAATGGACAGAAAATGAATTCCAAAATTACATAATTTTTCACTAAAACTGAAACAAATTACAAGCAATTCCTCTTCGCATACCTTGGTTCCGATAAACACATGTTTGTTGTGAATTCTGGTGAATGATCACATTACCACAGAACCCACTTGACCTTGCACCCACCTAATAAAATATCAACACAGTCAGCCTATGACACAGAGAATATAAAATGTCAAAAGGAAGCAAGTCAAATTAGAAAAATTCAACGGCTTCGGTACCTCCCGGTGGAAGTTGGACTTCTTAAAGCAGCATAAGTTATCCCGGTAAGTGGGTGTTCCTTCGAGAACAGAAAACTTTGGTTAACAAGGGATCATAAGCAAAACAAAGCCAGGCATGCATTTGTTGTATAAAATGAGCATAATTCATCATTCCCCTCCTAAATGAATATGAAGAGAGAAACGCGAAAACAATGACAAAATCCATCATGTGAGGTTAAACCGCAAATTCTTTCCCCATAAATTTAAATTCCCATCATTTCTCCACATAATTTGTTTTCATATGTTCAAATATTTTGGAAAACCAGCTACTGATGGAAAACAAACAGATTTCCTCCAAAAAATCTTCAAATTAAAATTTTAAACTTCAGTTTCAGTAGCCGACTAAAGCTCTCGTGGGGCGATTAGGAGACACATGAGAAGACTCAGATCCAATGGAGAAATATTATTTACAGAAAAACCTAAAACAAAGGCAGCGAATCAGGAAATCAATATCGAATGACAGGTTGAGAAAAAAGGAAAGAAGAAATCGGTCGCCAAAATCAACACGAAAACTCGATTAAGATACCATTTGTCTACCCCTGAAAGCCGATAAAGCTACAAAGAACCAAGGAAACAAAGAGAAATCGAAGAAAGGAGCAAAGAATGCGAGTCACCACAAGTCCTCGATCCATGGACCGAAATCTTTGGAGAAGAATAGGCCCCAATCGCCTGCAGCTGAGCCATTCAAAGATCTCCTCCAATGCACCACCACCTCCGACCACGTCTGACGGATCAAAAGCAAACCAGATCTAGGGCTTCGACGAACCCAAAAAGCTTCGATCTTCCCCCGCCTCTCGCTCTCGCTCTCGCTCTCGCTCGCCCGCCCAGCTGAAAATGGCGAGAACCAGGGGGTAAGGCGACGCGCGTTCGCGGTTCGGCCGACTCTCCTTCCACTTGCATCGCCTTTTCACCGTCCACTGCCTAATCAACGGTCAAAGATTTGAAAAAAAGTGTTGGCCGCTCTATCCCTATTCGGTCAGCTCTTGACACGTGGCCAATCTGACGGATGTCAGAAGCCTTAGGTTTTATGCCCCCTCTCGTTGGGGTTTTTGGCAAACCTTGGCGCCCTTCAGGAGCCGCCGCACGTGATGGTGACCTTCCACGAAAGGCCGCTCGTACGCTTCCCGCGTCGATCCGCAAAATGCCCTCGACCACATCTAGGGTATCGAGTCGGATTGGATCCTAGGTAACACTGATCCGATCCAATTTTTGTTCGGGTCCCAATTTTGGATCCGGATCCGATCCGATTGAAGATCGGGTCGGATCCGGGTCTGAGTCGGATCCGGGTCCGATCGGATCTAATATTTTTGTGTTTTTAGGAAAAAAATTTGGGCAAATCTAATTTGGTCATATCATAATTATGAGGTGCTGGGTGACCGATGACTTGAAAGACTTGCAATTGAGCTCCACACAGAACAGATGACCCATGGCTTACTAACTAAGTCGGTCTACAAGCCAAATTTCATGTCACACTATTTTTTATCTATACGACTGATTGGACGGAACTCGGTGTCTCCCAGCTCCCCTCTCACGAGGACAAAAAAAATCCCAGACCTTCTTCCAAAATCCAATTCCATTACGGAAAACTGGCACATGACCCATATTCAGTTGCAGTGTTCCCTCACTTTCTCCCTTCAAAAGTTAAAAGAAACAAAAACCAAAAAACAGAAGGAAAAAAAAAAAAGGCAGCTACCGAGACACCAGAGGTATCAACAGTGTAATAGATCGAGAGAGAATCCTGATGGGCCGACGTTCCTTTGGATTTTGTGAACCTATGCTTGTTGCTAACTTGCTATCCTGACCAACAGTACCACAACCCACCCAAAAAAAAAAAGAAAAAAAAAAAGAAAAGAAAAGAAAAGAAAAGACTCCCTTTTGCTTTTCATCTCTGTCTCTTCTTCGGGTCCATTCGGGTCGGATCCATTTGGTAAACCCAGACCCGACTCAGAAAATAATTCGGATCCAATTTCAGGACCTGATCCGGACCCGCGGGTCTTAAAATTCGGGTCGGGTCGGGTCGGGTCACAGGTCGACCCGACCCATTTGCAGCCTTAACCACATCTGGCTTTATCACGATTAGCTCATTATTGCGTAAATTTTCCATTTTACCCCTACACGAACGGGAAGGGATACGGGTACTAATTTCTAGGGGTATGGAATCCGGGTAAGTGTAATATTTTTAGTGGAGAATCTGAGGGCACGCGCCTTGGAGGGGACCGGACGCGAGGGGATCTACACACCGCTCGAAGCGCTGTCCTTAGGAATGCCGGTCCTACCATCGGATTGGGATCGGAAAGCTCCAAAATGGAACTTTTCCCAAAATATTGTTTTTAGTTTTTTGAAAAAGCTAAAATAATTTTTCAAAATTTTTACCAAATACTTTTTTCATCCAAAAGTACTTTTTGAGAGTCAGAAAGTATTTTTTGGCCTCTAAAAACTCTTCCAAATGAGCCTTAGTATGATTAAAACTCAAAGAAAGCAGATGCTCTTTGATCAAACCCCCCATCCCTAAAATGTCAAGGATTCTACTATTGAAACCAAAAGTTGATGGCTAGAACTCTTTAATTTAATCGATTAGTATCATTGGGACTCGAAACGAAGCCAAAAGCCTTTTGGAATCAAACTGTGCCCCCTACCTAAAGTGGCAAAGATCGTACTATTTAAACTAATGTTCAATGGTTAGATCTCTCCAATTCAATAGCGAAGTTGTTGCCCAGTAGATACAACCCAAGAGGGGGGGTGAATTGGGTCTTTTAAAACTTTTATACTACTTCTAAAACTTTTCAATTAATTATGCTAAGTTGTATAGATGCACAGTGGAATTTAAACTTAGCAACAGTTTGATTTATTGAATGAGACTTGATTAAGTAAATTAAATATGCTTGCAACTAAAGGATGCGCAGATAAGAGTTAAGCAAGCAATTTATCTAAGTAAGTAAGTGAGCAAGTTAGACAATGACAAAAAGCATCACAAACACAACAAACATATAGTGGTTCGGTGCACCCCAGCATCTACATCCACTCCCCAAGACCTCTTGGGAATTTCACTATAATCCTCCAGATTACAGCCGGTTGTTTTCCAAGCTCACAACCAAACTTGTTGTTTTACGAGCTCACAACGAACTCGGTCGGTTTTCCCAGGCTCACCGACTAGAACCAACCCGATTGTTTTCCCGGGATCACAATCGAACCCTTACACGTTGGTTTTACACTCGGCTCACCAACCAACCTCAACACCGTTGGTTTTCCTTTGGCTCACCAACAAACCTTAACCTCTTGATTCAATCCCTTGATTGAATCAAGTTACAAGATATTAGACTAAGAATTTAAAGCAAGTACAAGCTTCTTAACTAAGCAAATATATCCAATATAAACAAATGGAGTAAAGAGAAGCTCTCAAACGAATTTTGAAGATGAAGGAACTCGGCTTCTTCTTTACTTGACCCTCTTCTGATTTGGCACGAGGTAGAGGATGATTGAGGCAGCACACGGATGGAGAGGAAGCTTTGGGATTCACTTGGATGCTCTTCTTCTCTCTATTTCACTTTGGATGGCCCTTTTGTGCTTATGGGAGATTTCCCTTGTAATCTCTTTGAGATCTCTTCTCTAAATGTTCTTTCCCACTTCCATACCTTCTCCCCTAGCTCTCCTCTTGTTTTTATAGCTTTAGATGGCGTGAAAACAAGAATCTAGCCGTTAGAGACAAAAATAGAGCCGTTGGACACAGTCTGCACTTCCTGACAATATGACCGTTGGTGGGTTGGAGTCGACTCGCGCGATCAGGAGTCGACTCGGCTGTAGCGGGAGTCGACTCAAGCTTTCCGGAGTCGACTCGGCAACTGTTCCAAATTTGAATTAAAGTTGCCTTCATGACTGGGAGTCGACTCGTCTTGACCTGGAGTCGACTCGCCAACTTCTGGAGCTGACTTGGCAATTTTGGAGTCGGCTCATCCACTGAAGTCCGTGGATCCAATTTTGAATTTTGTCCACTCGAGTCGACTCGACTGTCCTGGGAGTCGACTCGAATCTCAGAGCCCGAACTCCCGATCCTCTGTCTTTTGGCTCGTCCAGTCTTGGAGTCGACTCGAATTTCCTCGGAGTCGACTCGGCTCTCAGTTTCCGAAACTTGGTCTTCTGCCTTTTGATGTGAAGCTGTCTTGGAGTCGACTCGAGATGTCTGGGAGTCGACTCGAATCTCAGAGGCAGTAACTTGATCTTCTGTCTGTTGATGATCGCGGAGTCTCGGAGTCGACTCGCGTACTGCGGGAGTCGACTCGAATCTCAGAGTCCCAAAAATGCTCTCTGACTTTTTCTTTGTGTTCCGCTGAGAGTCGACTCATGCTTTCTTTGGAGTCGACCTGCCAACCATTGGAGTCGACTCGCGTTCCACAGGAGTCGATTCGAATCTCAGGGTCGAAAATCGCTCTCTGACTTTTGCCTTGTTTTCCTTAGGAGTTGACTTGCCAGCTATTGGAGTCGACTCGAGTTTTTTTAGGAGTCGACTCGCCTCTCAGGGCCCAAAATATCTTTTCTGTCTTTCTGTCTGTTACTCCCTGGAGTCGACTCGTTCTACTCTGGAGTGAACTCGACAAGCATCGGAGTCGACTCGAATTCCTCAGGAGTCGACTCGAAGACTATTCTTTTGAATTTTTCTTTGAATTTGCTCCTCCAATTTGAATCCTTTGAACTTGAGACTTGGGCCAATAAATTGTAGCTTTCTTCCAACTTTTCTTGAGAGCTTTGGAGGCCTTCTTGTATTTTTCCAACTTGCTATGTTCCTTGCAAAATAAATATCTTTCTCCTTGCAACACAAACATTAGTATTTATACTTCAAGGTTTTGTGATCATCAAAATCAATCTTTAAATCAATCTTTGGGTCATCAGTCTCTCCCTTTTTGATGATGACAAAACTTGGAGTATATGCAATATAAAATATATTGTGTTCTAGAAGTAATACATAGCTAAGTTGCATGAAGTAGAAAACATATATATTTAAAAACATACTTCATGATAATGCTTTAGATTTAATCAGCTTAACACAATCAACATATTTCAATTTAAGCTGAGTTGGTGTTCAACATATTTCAATTTAAGCTGAGTTGGTGTTCAATGCAAAACATAAAGCATTATGAGCATATACTTAGATATTTCTCCCCCTTTTTGACAACATCAAAAAGATAGTGAAACATTAAGCACAAAGATAAGAATACTCAAATATTTCTTTCCCTTATTGTACTCTGATTTGAATGTTAGAATCAGATTAAGAAGCATAGATCAGAGCCAATTAAGATAATTTCAGAGCAAAACACATCGAATGTGATTTCAAGAAGTTTTCTAATTTGATACCACAGATAGTTTTCTAATCAAGTGTAGGTGGAATCTTTCTTAAGTTAATTCAAGAAGTCCCACAAATGATATTCAAGGAAAACACGAATGGAAATCTAACCTCTCTTCAATAATAAGTATGAAAGCTTGTTCATTTAAGATCTTTTGCCCAATATATTAAGTATTTTAGCAACATGAGAGCAATTTAACTAATTTTCAGAGTATAAGAGCAATATATTAAGTATGATTGCAAAGTTCTTTTATGATGTAAAAATATTATGGCATAAATACCAAAACATGAATTCATGAAATTTATGATATATCTTAGAGCATACATAAAATGCAAAGCTTTGAAAGATCATTTAGAGTTCTTTTAAAGATTTTCTTTTATTCTCAAAAAAAATAAGCACAATTTGATACATAAAAAATATGAATTGGCACAAAATTGAAGTTCTAAAGAGCAAGCCAATTAGATCTCATTAGTGAATTCCAAAATAGATTTTCTGAGAGATACTCAAAAAAATTTAACACATTATTCTCCCCCTTTTTCATTAAATTAGAGGCTCTTAAGATCAACTATTTAATATTCTTTCTTTCTCCTTTAGTTATGGATTTGTACGATTGAGCTCCATATGATCTCTCCTCCTAAAAATTTTCTTTTTTCCTTTTAATTGATCATTCCATTTAAGAGTTTAAAATTTGAAGATAATGTTCAATAAAATGGTCAATCTCAAAAATATATTTTCTATAAGTTTCAGCTTATTTTCATAAGACTCAATGTTTGAGATAAGACAACTTTTATAGAACTCATCTCAAGGTATAAACTTATTATATAGTTAAAGCAAGTCTTGCAATATAAGGAGGTTCATCAAAATCAATCCATAAAATTCAAGGTATGCATTAAAGTAACTATAGGATAAGATACTGAATATCTAAAGCTCCCCCTCAAAAGATGCATTCTTCTTTAATCATTCTTTTCTTTTGTTGAATTTCAGATTTTAATGATAAACGTGAATAAAACTGAAACTTTATGATATCAAGAATGTAGAGTGATCTAGAATTATTCAAAATTTATAGCAATCACTCTTTTTAATCTTTCAAGAACAAGTTATGCTTCCTCTTAATCTTTGAGAAAATGTACTGAAATATTAATCAGAAAATGATTCATTTGAAGCTCAAATTCTTTTAAAAGCATTTACATTTTCTTTCTTTTAAGAATCATTTGAGTGAGCTGAAATATTTCTAGACTTAAGATCATTCACTCTCTTAATAATATATATATATATATATATATATATTGATGGAAGTCTTTAATAATGTAGGAGAGAAAAACATATAGATGATCATTGAAGTATATATATTTATATAACTCAATTTCTTAATTATAGTTTTTCAGCAATGTATACATGAAGCACAATAAATCTTTTTAATATCAAAATAAAATCATATATTTAAAAATATTTGTTTGCAATTAAGATCATTGAAAGACACATCATTTAGACCAATATTGGTACACTCTAAAGATAAGTAATGATATGTTTCGGATGCGTATCGGAGCAATCAACCAAGGCATCAAGATTTTAAGTAAATTAATTCTGTTTTTCTTACATTAAGATTTTATTTAGCAATCATATTGAGTTTAAGCTTTTATATAAAATCAGATTCAAAAGATTTTCAATAGAGACTTTCAAAGTCATAATTTGAGATATGTATCTTCCACATTGTAGCTCATCTTAAATCATTATGATTGAAGACACATATTTCAATAACATTAGAACACTTTCAGAATCTTTGTATTTAATGTTGAGTTTCGATACAAAATGGAGGATATTTTAACAAGTATTAGGATATTATGTATCCAAGTTAGGCAAGTAGAAAGATAGATCAAGATCAATTCATTTTGCCTAAATAGAAATATCCTTCTCTTCTTCTTTTTGTAAATCTATTTAACTTTCAAAGTTAATCGTGAATGATAAAACTGAAATTTCTTTTTAATATTACTTAAAAAAAAAACTTTATGTAGTATTTTAAACATTCAAGCATTGGAACACAAGTTAGTTTGAGGCAAGGGTGAAGCAAAGACTTGTGAGCAAAGTTAAGACATATTCCAAGTTAAGACCTATTTCAATCAACTTATCCAAGCATGGGGCATTACAAAATATTGAGAACTCATAATTGAAAACATCATGCCACATGCAAAATATATTATGTGTTAAGTCATGCATAAAAATACTAAGAACAAGCATGTTAAGGATCAAAATCAATTCTTTTTAAATAAACTCCCCCTATTTAAATATAATCTTGCATTGATTTCATCCTTAAAGTGTGTTTTCAAGTGATAAAAAAAAATGACTTGATTCTTCTTATATACTATCATTTATTTTGTCTTTCATTTTTTTTTTTTACTTTCTTATGCTCTATACTCTATTTGCTCCCTATCCGGTGGAGTTGGAAGGGGCACGAGGTACTACCACTAGCCTCCCTCTTGTGCCGTCCCTAATATATCCTACACCGAATAGTTGGGTCAAATAGTGCCGGGTACTACCACTAGCCTCCCCATTGGCACCATCCCTATGATGAGCAATATAGAAAATTTATAAAGTTCACTTCAAACTCTCCCTGTTTAAGTGTAATTAATTATGAATTTTATCCCTTCCAAATGTGCCGAATATATTATGCTTGTTTTTCTTTTCCTTAAGATTGAAGTATTTGCCTTTGCTTAGATTTTACATCTCTTGAATAATATCCATTTTCTTTTCTTTATCTCTCTCTCTTTTTGTTATTCTCAAGTAATTTACATGAAAGAGTAGAATAAAGAAATAATCTTATGTATCATATAGATGTTTATCATGCAAACAACATTTTCATTGTGCTCAAGGATTCATAATTTCTCACAAGTTATTTTAAATCAAAATTTTAAGCATAAGCTTGTGTATTTCATTGTTATAACATAGGCAAAGATATATTTTAGTTTGGGCAAACCATGAAACAATTTCTAAAAGTATAAGTCAATCAATATATATATATATAGACATGATATCAAAAATTTTTAATTAAAGACTTTAATCATGCCATAATAAGATTTAAGTTATTGACTTTGCTCAATTAATTTATGAGAGAAGCATCTAGAATTACCAATTCATTCTGCATTCTTCAGTCAAATACCTACTAGATTTCTTATGTATGAACTTTTGGCTGAAGAAGGTCCTCTCTCTTGTTTGCATGTGAATGTTTATTGTATCTTACATGGAGATATCCTTCAAGTTGAGATCTCTCATTTTCTTGCTCAAGGATCCTGCATTATTAACAAACTCCTTTTCTTTCTTGAAAGAAAGTCATTAGTTTCTTCAAGATACAAAACATTCATCCAACATATTTTTTTTTGACTAGATGACTCAATATAAGATATGACAATAGTTGCATGTTGAGTCACTTTACTCAAGAGATTGCCTAAATATAAGCAAGCACATATCACTTGAACTAAAGAGATAGTTTCATTAACCAAGATGGTTCAAGGACAAGCATGTGAGGCAATAGAAAGATTTATCAAGGTCAAATCAATTTTTTATTTTCAGAATTAATTTAGCTTAGATTCTATTTGCTTAAGATAATTATCAATAAGACATGTTAGCTAAGTTTTAATCAACTTATCTTAAATGGTTGTTTCTATCAAAACTCAGATTGTGATTTATTTGTTATCAATAAAATATGATTCATTAAAGTTAGATTGAAGTCTTGCACAAGGGCACATAATGATCACACAATCTGGTCTATTAGGTATATGATAAAATAATTATTCTATCATGCTTTTGATGCTTGTTCCAAATCACAAATTGCTTTATCATATTTGTAATGAATGTTTTCAAATAAGGTGGTTATTTTACATAGATCTGAAATAATCACATAGAAGTGCATTCTACACATTCATTTGACAGAATATAAAGCTCGTAAAGCAATCAAATGATAATGGTGATCTTTACTTCTAATCATGCAAGAATTTCATCAAGATTTATTTCATCTTTTCTTGATTTAGTCTTTTAGTAGTTATCAATTTTTCTTCATTAAGTGCATTTCTGAAAAACTCAATTTGGTTCTGATTATTAACAAGTTTTCAGATTGTTATATGTAAAAGATTAATCATATATATATATAATTTAATTTTAGTATTTTGATAATAAATCATTAGTCTCATAAAGAATAAACTGAATTGATATTTCTTCAACTAGAATCTTTTCATTGAATATTCTATATGCATTGCTTGATGAATGATATCCAAGGATAGAAATATCTTTATCAGATTTGGCATTATTTTCAAAAGACCATATCAAGCATATCATAAGCTACTGAAAAATATGAAAGATATGCAATGGTTCATTTTCCATTTTTCAGAAGATCAAAAGGAGTTTTCATCAAAAATAGATCTAATAGAAATCATATGTATGACAAGCAGTGATGATAGCTTTTAAAAATCATTTAAGTAGATGACTATCATACACAATTGTCTTTTTCATTTCTTCAAGAATTCTATGAACCCTATTTTACTTAAGGTGTCCTTGGTGCTGAAATAATTAATTTCTGTATAAACTTTATCAGGATTTTGGTTTTCAACACTGTGTCATGATACTCTTCATAGTTTGGAAATCTTTTTCATTTGAAACACTTTTATAGGATTTAGCAAATACAGAAAATACTTCAGTTTTATTTGCCAAGAACAAATCCAATGTAAGCTTTTGAAAACTCAGTGATAGAAACAACATCTTTAGATTTAGAAATTGATTCTTGTTTGTTTCCTTAGTTAACATGCATAGCAAACTTTGACCTTTCAGAAGATACTCTAAGTAAGCCAATGCCAAAGTCTTTTGAAATTAAATCCATACTCGCATGAGTTGATATTATATGCCAAAGATGGTTTCTTTAATCTTGGTATTTATAGTGCAATATTCAAAGGCATACCAAGTACACATTTTCATATCTATGATCAATAAACAATAATGCCATGAATAAAAGCTCTCAATCAAGCATATAGAGAATTCATAGAGTTATTCTTAATAAATTGATTAATCATCTAGCAACTTATCCAACAATAAGTAAAGTATAATATAGAAAGATGGAGAAATTTGAAGTTATTTCTTCTATTTTAATTATTTTTCTAGATTACATTTAAGTTTTATTCTTTAATATATGTCTAGAGCACCCAATGTCCAATTTAACATCTTTTGTTGGAGCCTTGAGTGCTAGACACACCTGCAGAAAATATTTAGATTTTCAACTTAGGAACCCAAGCTCTTTTGGGTCCTTGCAGGTTAGCTATTATTGTTCCTTTTGTAACCCATATTTTCTTAATAGCTATTTTGTCCATAGGCTTGCAGATTTTTGGACTACAAGAAGTGTATTTCTGCATCTTCTTATTAAATTTAACAAACATGGATTTAACATGAGTGGTAGATAATCCTTCAGTTTTCTGTTTTTGCCTTTTAGGTTTATCAAATTTGTAATGTACAGATTTAGAAACAGAAGAGATTTTGCATAACCTTTGTTCCTGTTTATCAGCATTATAAGAATCTATTTTAAAATGATTAGAAACTGTTTTAACAAACATATTCTTGAAAGATTTTTGGGTGTACCAATGTTGACATCCCAATCCAATATTATCAAATTCAGCTCTTTGATTATTTATCATTAGATTCAACTTTTCAGAGCTCAAAGTAAATCTTTCAACAACAGGTTTTAATTTGTCAACTTCTTTAGTTAATCTTTTGTTATCTTCTGAAAGCAATTCATTATTTTTCTTAAGTTTATCATGGCTTTCAGTGAGAAGTTGGTTTTTCTGATTTAGTTCTTGATTTTCTTTAATTAAGATTTCAGTTTTACTAGTTAGTTTCAGTTTTTCATCTATTAGAATTTGATTTTCATTCTTCAAGTTCTTGTTCTTACAAACAAGTTTCTTATATTCTAAATACAAATCAGAAAAGGCATCGTGAAGTTCATCAAATGTAAAATTGCTTTCAGTTTCAGCATGTACCTCATGTGCCATGAAACATGAATTTGCAATATGATACTGCTCTTCTTCTACACATGATGTTTTAGATTTGTTAGTGCATTCATATTTATCTTCAAGCATATTCCATATTTCTTTAGCAGTCATGCAAGAAGATATGCAATTAAACTCATTCCTATCTAATGCACAATATAATAGGTTCATGGCTTTTGAATTTTGTTGAACCATTTTCTCATTATGACTAGTGTTTGTGTGTGTTCCATTGACTATAATGCTCCATAAATTATAATCAAGTGATTGTATAAAAATGCGCATGCGTGCTTTCCAATGTGTATAGTTTATGCCATTAAATAGTGGAGGTCTATCAATTAATTGTCCCTCTCCTAGAAAACTATCTATTTGAGTTGTCATGATCTTTGGCTCTTTGACGGTTAGGTCAAAAACACAAGGCAAGAAACTATAGAGCACCTGCTCTGATACCACTTGTTGCCCAGTAGATACAACCCAAGAGAGGGGGTGAATTGGGTCTTTTAAAACTTTTATACTACTTCTAAAACTTTTCAATTAATTATGCTAAGTTGTATAGATGCACAGTGGAATTTAAACTTAGCAACAGTTTGATTTATTGAATGAGACTTGATTAAGTAAATTAAATATGCTTGCAACTAAATGATGCGCAGATAAGAGTTAAGCAAGCAATTTATCTAAGTAAGTAAGTGAGCAAGTTAGACAATGACAAAAAGCATCACAAACACAACAAACATATAGTGGTTCGGTGCACCCCAGCACCTACATCCACTCCCCAAGACCTCTTGGGAATTTCACTATAATCCTCCAGATTACAGCCGGTTGTTTTTCAAGCTCACAACCAAACTTGTTGTTTTACGAGCTCACAACGAACTCGGTCGGTTTTCCCAGGCTCACCGACTAGAACCAACCCGATTGTTTTTCCGGGATCACAATCGAACCCTTACACGTTGGTTTTACACTCGGCTCACCAACCAACCTCAACACCGTTGGTTTTCCTTTGGCTCACCAACAAACCTTAACCTCTTGATTCAATCCCTTGATTGAATCAAGTTACAAGATATTAGACTAAGAATTTAAAGCAAGTACAAGCTTCTTAACTAAGCAAATATATCCAATATAAACAAATGGAGTAAAGAGAAGCTCTCAAACGAATTTTGAAGATGAAGGAACTCGGCTTCTTCTTTACTTGACCCTCTTCTGATTTGGCACGAGGTAGAGGATGATTGAGGCAGCACACGGATGGAGAGGAAGCTTTGGGATTCACTTGGATGCTCTTCTTCTCTCTATTTCACTTTGGATGGCCCTTTTGTGCTTATGGGAGATTTTCCTTGTAATCTCTTTGAGATCTCTTCTCTAAATGTTCTTTCCCACTTGCATACCTTCTCCCCTAGCTCTCCTCTTGTTTTTATAGCTTTAGATGGCGTGAAAACAAGAATCTAGCCGTTAGAGACAAAAATAGAGCCGTTGGACACAGTCTGCACTTCCTGACAATATGACCGTTGGTGGGTTGGAGTCGACTCGCGCGATCAGGAGTCGACTCGGCTGTAGCGGGAGTCGACTCAAGCTTTTCCGGAGTCGACTCGGCAACTGTTCCAAATTTGAATTAAAATTGCCTTCACGACTGGGAGTCGACTCGTCTTGACCTGAAGTCGACTCGCCAACTTCTGGAGCTGACTTGGCAATTTTGGAGTCGGCTCATCCACTGAAGTCCGTGGACCCAATTTTGAATTTTGTCCACTCGAGTCGACTCGACTGTCCTGGGAGTCGACTCGAATCTCAGAGCCCGAACTCCCGATCCTCTGTCTTTTGGCTCGTCCAGTCTTGGAGTCGACTCGAATTTCCTCGGAGTCGACTCGGCTCTCAGTTTCCGAAACTTGGTCTTCTGCCTTTTGATGTGAAGCTGTCTTGGAGTCGACTCGAGATGTCTGGGAGTCGACTCGAATCTCAGAGGCAGTAACTTGATCTTCTGTCTGTTGATGATCGCGGAGTCTCGGAGTCGACTCGCGTACTGCGGGAGTCGACTCGAATCTCAGAGTCCCAAAAATGCTCTCTGACTTTTTCTTTGTGTTCCGCTCAGAGTCGACTCATGCTTTCTTTGGAGTCGACCTGCCAACCATTGGAGTCGACTCGAATCTCAGGGTCGAAAATCGCTCTCTGACTTTTGCCTTGTTTTCCTTAGGAGTTGACTTGCCAGCTATTGGAGTCGACTCGAGTTTTTTTAGGAGTCGACTCGCCTCTCAGGGTCCAAAATATCTTTTCTGTCTTTCTGTCTGTTACTCCCTGGAGTCGACTCGTTCTACTCTGGAGTGAACTCGACAAGCATCGGAGTCGACTCGAATTCCTCAGGAGTCGACTCGAAGACTATTCTTTTGAATTTTCCTTTGAATTTGCTCCTCCAATTTAAATCCTTTGAACTTGAGACTTGGGCCAATAAATTGTAGCTTTCTTCCAACTTTTCTTGAGAGCTTTGGAGGCCTTCTTGTGTTTTTCCAACTTGCTATGTTCCTTGCAAAATAAATATCTTTCTCCTTGCAACACAAACATTAGTATTTATACTTCAAGGTTTTGTGATCATCAAAATCAATCTTTAAATCAATCTTTGGGTCATCAGAAGTGGAGAGGATTCAAACTCATAGATTAAATATACTGTTGGATGACATATGTACCATGTGGTTGTTGTCTGTGTGTATTGTGAATTTGTAAAATAAATTAAATAATAAATATATGAATAAATAAATCTGACCTCAAATGAAGATTCAACTATGTTAGATCAAGGCTAGTGTTTGACACTATGTCCTTAAGACAGATTTCGCCCTCCACACAGGTGCTTTGGATCTCGTAAGCGTCTGCCTCCCAGGATACAATGATCTTCACAAACAAAAGGAGCACACCAATTTGTTTGTACGGCGAACCAAAAACTGAGTTTTTGTACTCTCTTTGAATGAACTCACTTATGCTCTCTAAGAACTCTAGAATGAGAGAACTAGATGAATTAGAAAAATTCCATTTTTAGAATGGTTGGAGGAAGGCTCTATTTATAGAGTTCATGGTGACTTTTCAGAATAGACACCAAGTGAAGAGACATGTCTTTTCTATTCAAATGAATAGACACATCCCTATGAATAGTTATATCTTTCATGCTAATAGTCATGTCTTTTAAATGAAAAGATGCATCCACACAAAGATGCAATGAAAAGATGCATCCATACAAAGATGCAATGAAAAGATGTAACTCTTTTGAAGAGACATACCTCTTCTAAAAAGCACCCTTTTCAAGTGGGTCATTTTGCAGCCTATTTTTTCATTCACCTATTATAGTCTAACAATCCCCCACATGAATAGAAAATTGGCTGAATGCATGTAAATGTTAATGCAGACACTTAAGAGAGTACATTGCGAAAAGATTCTGCATCGAGATAGGTAGCTTTTGGCCTTGAACCTTCTCTAGTGAAAGGCTATCGGATTTACTGGCTAAATAGTGAACAAGATGTCTTGAACTATTCAGCTGATTAAGTAAATCGAATCAAATAGACTTCACAAAGTCTCTTTTCTAACACAGTTAGTTCTCATGATTGTGTTCATTTTGGCCCTGAACAACTCCTGGTATTCATGAGTGCTCTAGAGAATTCAGCCTTATAAAAATTCTCATAGAAGCGGCCCCTTCACACTCATATAGGTGACTCTTATTAGGAATATCCTGCTATATCCCACTTAGATTTTCAAGATATAAGAGTTCATTAAAAGCGAAGCTTACCCTTAATTATAAACGCTGCAGGCAGCACTAGTTAATCTTAGGAATAGGTTGGAGATTTTGTCTCCCTAGTGCTTATGTTAAGCCACACATAATTTGGTTGTCCCTTTGAACCTAGATCTTGGGATCTCCAGTCAACTAGGTTGGGTTGCCATTATGATGACTCTTTAATTTTAGGCTTTAATCCCATTCCCCTCGATGTGCAATTTACTTGCTCTCTAGTTAAACCTTTAGTAAGCGGATCCGCAAGATTCTCTTTAGACTTTATATAGTCTATCGATATAATTCCATTTGAGAGCAATTGTCTTATGGTATTATGTCTTCGACGGATATGTCGAGATTTACCATTATACATATTACTCTGTGCCCTTCCTATTGCTGATTGGCTATCACAATGTATACATATTGCTGGCACAGGTTTTGGCCATATTGGAATATCCTCTAGAAAATATCGAAGCCACTCTGCTTCTTCTCCTGCTTTATCTAAAGCAATGAATTCAGATTCCATTGTGGATCTTGCAATACATGTTTGCTTAGAAGATTTCCAAGACACGGCACCACCACCAAGTGTAAATACATAACCACTTGTGGATTTTGTATCTTTGGTATCAGATATCCAGTTTGCATCACTGTATCCCTCAAGTACAGCTGGATATCTTGTATAGTGCAAACCAAAGTTTAGAGTGTATCTCAAATATCTAAGCACTCTAATAATTGCCTTCCAATGATCAACTCCAGGATTACTCGTATATCTACTCAATTTGCTAACTGAGTATGCTATATCGGGTCTAGTGCAATTCATGACATACATTAGACTACCAATTATACGAGAGTATTCCACTTGAGAAATGCACTCTCCAGTATTTTTGGCTAAATGAAGATTTATGTCAACAGGTGTTCTAGCTACATTGTTATCTTCTTTGTTGAACTTTTCAAGTATTTTCTCAATGTAGTGAGATTGAGATAATATAAGTCCATCAGATGTTTTAGAAATTTTAATTCCTAATATAACATCTGCAACACCTAAATCCTTCATGTCAAACTTATTGGATAGCATTCTCTTGGTAGTTTTAATGATTTCATTATTACTACCCAGAATGATCATATCATCCACATAGAGGCAAACAATGACATAGGCTTGGCTATCATTTTTGACATAAACACATTTATCACATTCATTGATTTTAAATCCATTTGTGATCATGTGTTTGTCAAATTTCTCATGCCATTGCTTAGGTGCTTGTTTTAATCCATACAGGGATTTAACAAGTTTGCACACTTTCTTTTCTTGTCCTGGAACAATGGTACCTTCAGGTTGTTCCATATAAATCTCCTCATTTAAATCACCATTTAGAAAAGCTGTTTTAACATCCATTTGATGTATTTCAAGGTTATACAATGCTGCAATAGCAATTAGCATACGAATGGATGTTATTCTCGTAACAGGCGAGTAGGTATCGAAATAATCAATACCTTCCTTTTGCTTGTAACCCTTTGCCACAAGTCTAGCCTTGTATTTATCAATTGATCCATCAGCTTTCATTTTTCTCTTGAAAATCCATTTACTACCCAAAGGTTTACTTCCAGGTGGAAGATCTACCAATTCCCAGGTGTGATTTTGCATAATGGATTCAATTTCACTATTAACAGCTTCTTTCCAAAAAGGTGCTTCAGGAGTGGACATTGCTTCTTTGAAGCTTTGAGGCTCATTTTCTAATAAATATGTTAGAAAATCGGGACCAAATGACTTTGCAGTCTTTGCCCTCTTACTGCGTCTAATTTCATTGCCTCTTTCTTTTTCAATGGACTCATGATCCATATCACTAGTTGCAACATCATAAGTTCTTTTATGAGAACTTGTATCACTTATATTTTTGCATGGAAAAATATTCTCAAAAAATGATGCATTTCTAGATTCAATAATTGTATTGACATGTATTTCAGAAATATTAGATTTATGCACAAGAAATCTATAAGCACTACTATTATTTGCATATCCAATAAATATGCAATCAATGGTTTTAGGTCCTATTTTGCTCTTTTTGGGAGTAGGAACTAATACCTTAGCCAAACACCCCCACACTTTTAAATATTTGTAGGAAGGTCTTCTACCTTTCCATGCTTCATAAGGAATTTTGTTTGTTTTCTTATGGGGTAACTTATTGAGTATGTAATTTGCAGAAAGCAAAGCTTCCCCCCACAAATTCTGAGGTAATCCTGAACTTATCAACATAGCATTCATCATCTCTTTTAGAGTTCTATTCTTTCTTTCAGCAACACCGTTTTGCTGAGGTGAATAAGGCGCAGTAGTTTGGTGAATAATGCTATGTTCTTGACAGAACTTATTAAGCGGTGCATCATATTCACCACCTCTATCACTTCTAATTGCCTTAATTCTTTTGCTAAGTTGATTTTCAACTTCATCCTTATATTGGACAAACATATCTAATGCCTCATCTTTGCTTCTAAGTAAATACACATAGCAGTACCTTGTGCAATCATCAATAAAAGTAATAAAATACTTTTTTCCTCCTCTAGTTTGAACATTTTTCAAATCACATATGTCAGTATGTATCAATTCTAAAGGTTCAGTACTCCTTTCAATTGAATGAAAAGAGGATCTTGTTAGTTTTGATTCTATACAAGTCTCACATTTATTACTAGTATTAATATCAAATTTAGGCAATAAATCTAAACTTACCAATCTACGCATAGTATCAAAGTTAACATGTCCTAATCTACCATGCCACACATTTGAGGACTCAATAATATAAGCAGAAGATAAATTCTTATTATTAATAGATGGTACAATAGTCATTACATTCATCTTAAAGAGCCCTTCGCTCATGTACCCTTTGCCTAAATAAATTCCACTTTTAGTGAGTACAAATTTGTCAGACTCAAAAACCAACTTAAAGCCATTTTTGCTCAACAATGACCCAGACACGAGGTTCTTTCTAATATCAGGCACGTGCAGCACTTCGTTTAGAGTAAGTTCTTTTCCCGAAGTCATCTTCAATATAACCTTGCCCTTGCCTTCAACTTTTGAAGTGGCAGAATTACCCATGAATAGTTTTTCACCACTAACTGTTTCATAGGAGGTGAACATGTTCTTATCAGAACATATGTGTCGAGTAGCCCCAGTGTCTACCCACCATGTCTTGGTATTGGAAACCAAATTTGCTTCAGATATGACAGCAGAAAAATTTAATTCTGCAACATTCGAAGCTAGCTTATCCACCTCGGTTATATTAGCTTGTGGAGATTTTTTCTTGAAATTCTCGTGTGCCTTTCGGTAGCGACAATCCTTAGCACGATGGCCAGGTTTGTTGCACACATAGCAATTTCCCTTGAACCTCTTTCTATTGCCACTCTTGGTATCTTGTTGATCATTATTCTTTCTTTTTCTATTGTTGGTCTTGTGTCCCTCTTCCACCACATGAGCCTTGGACTCCATGAAATGGTTTCCAATCTTTTTCTCAGAATTTCGATTGTCTTCTTCAATTCTCAATCTAACAATCAAGTCTTCAAGTTTCATCTCCTTGCGCTTATGCTTGAGATAATTTTTGAAATCCTTCCAAAGTGGTGGTAATTTTTCAATAATTGCAGCCACTTGAAAAGATTCACTTAGTATCATCCCTTCAGCATGAATGTCATGGATGATCACTTGGAGATCTTGAACTTGACTTATGACATCCTTGGAGTCGACCATTTTGTAGTCTAAGAATTTGCCCACAACGAACTTCTTTGTTCCAGCATCTTCCGTTTTGTACTTCTTGTCCAAGGATTCCCATAGTTCCTTTGCCGACTTGAGAGGACTATACACATTATATAATGTGTTGTCCAATCCATTAAGAATGTAGTTTTTGCATAGAAAGTCAGAATGCTTCCATGCTTCTACAGCGGCCATAGTTTGAGCACTCTCTTCACCCTCGGCAAGAATAGGAGCCTCTTCACGAAGAACCTTCACAAGATTCAACGTTGTGAGATAGAACAACATTTTTTGTTGCCATCTTTTGAAATCGTTCCCATTGAACTTTTCGGGCTTCTCTCCATGGCTCACATGTGAGGCAATGGGAATGGCGGTAGGCACCACATTGCTTGAACTTAAAGCCATCTCTAATTACTAAATAAATGAATAATCTCAAATTAGAATGAGTAATATCAAAATTTAGTTTGTCAAGTGAATGCAAACCAACAATGAACAAATTTTGCAAACAGAATTAAAAAGTGTATATATAAAACTATTTGCAAAAAATTAAATAAACACAAAATCACAATATACACAATATAAAAAGTGGAGATCTGTCTTAAGATTGTTGTCTGTGTGTATTGTGAATTTGTAAAATAAATTAAATAATAAATATATGAATAAATAAATCTGACCTCAAATGAAGATTCAACTATGTTAGATCAAGGCTAGTGTTTGACACTATGTCCTTAAGACAGATTTCGCCCTCCACACAGGTGCTTTGGATCTCGTGAGCGTCTGCCTCCCAGGATACAATGATCTTCACAAACAAAAGGAGCACACCAATTTGTTTGTACGGCGAACCAAAAACTGAGTTTTTGTACTCTCTTTGAATGAACTCACTTATGCTCTCTAAGAACTCTAGAATGAGAGAACTAGATGAATTGGAAAAATTCCATTTTTAGAATGGTTGGAGGAAGGCTCTATTTATAGAGTTCATGGTGACTTTTCAGAATAGACACCAAGTGAAGAGACATGTCTTTTCTATTCAAATGAATAGACACATCCCTATGAATAGTTATATCTTTCATGCTAATAGTCATGTCTTTTAAATGAAAAGATGCATCCACACAAAGATGCAATGAAAAGATGCATCCATACAAAGATGCAATGAAAAGATGTAACTCTTTTGAAGAGACATACCTCTTCTAAAAAGCACCCTTTTCAAGTGGGTCATTTTGCAGCCTATTTTTTCATTCACCTATTATAGTCTAACAGTGGTACCATCATTGTTGCTTTCGATCAAGCAATATATTTTTATTATTTGGTGAATCTGATTACTTCCATGAGATTGGGTTACCTCTTTTAATAAGTCATTGACTTCTATGTTGGACTCGGTAGCATTTTTCTATTTTTTATCAATAGAAAATATGATAGTTAAGCTGCTTTTTGGTTGCAAAATATGTTTTGGAGCAATAAAAGAAAGTTATTTGAATAAATTTGAAGGAATAGGTTTGTTCCACAAAATTTAAGTTTTGTGCATTTGGTTGGATGGATAAGTTTGAGATTATTTTGTCATGATATTGTTCGGTTTTGAGGAATAAGTGATATTATTGTTGGATGGACTAAATGCTCTTCTATCAATAAAAAAGAAAAAAAAAAAAGGCTAAGTAGATATGAAAGTTTTGGGGTTTTCAGCCCAATAAAAAAATATAGCAGCAACAATTGCATAAATAATTATGGCAATGCAAATAACTTAGATTTCAATACAATTTACATAATTGAAAATATTTTTTTTCCTCCAAGCTACATAAATAAATAAAGTATGGTGCCTTCTTTTGCTATTAAACTAATGTATGGTCTTATTGTAATATGATTTTGATTAAACAGCCGTTCAATTTTCTCTAAGAAATGGTTATTATTGTGTTCTTTATATTAAAAGGCTCATACATTGATACCATCTAATAACTATTAACCATCTAATAGCTAATAAACCTCTAAGCACTCAATTGATACTAGCCTACAAATCACCTTCAAGTGAAGTATTTGAGCTACAAGATAACATTTAAGGCCCTCCCAAACTACATAAAAAAATAAGAGGATGTCCTCATTTCTCACTGTCCACTTTATGCGATTTCGACAAGTTGTTCAATTATCTAAAAGAGAAAAAACTTATAATTATGTTCCATGAGATTGGGTTATCGCTTTTAATCAGTCATTGACTTCTATGACAGACTGGGTAGCATTTTTCTATTTTTTATCAACAGAATATCTGATAGTTAGGCTGCTTTTTGGTTGCAGAATAAGTTTTAGAGCAATAAAAAAAAGTTAATCGAATAAATTTGAAGGAGTAGGTTTGTTCCACAAAATTTAAGTTTTGTGCATTTGGTTTGATGGATAAGTCTGAGATTATTTTGTCATGGTAATGTTTAGTTTTGAGGAATAAGTAATATTTTTGTTGTACGGACAAAATGCTCTTCTATCAATAATTAAAAAAAAAAAGGCTAAGTAGATATGAAAGTTTTAGGGTTTGAAATCTCAGCAGGTTCTCTGACCGCTTCTCAGCCCTAAAGTATAGCAACAATAATTGCATAAGTAATTACGGTAATGCAAATAATTTAGATTACAATTCCTATAATTGTAAATATTTTTTTCCTCCAAGCTACATAAATAATTAAAGTATGGTGCCTTTTTTTGCTATTAAAATAACATGCGGTCTTATTGTAATATGATTTTGATTGAATAGCTATTCAATTTTCTCTAAGAAATGGTTATTATTGTGTTCTTTATATTAAAAGGCTGATACATTGATACCATCTAATAGCTATCAAACCTCTAAGTGCTCAATTGATAATAGCCTACAAATCACCTTCAAGTGAAGTTTTTGAGCTACAAGATAACATTTAAGGCCCTCCTAAGCTACATAAATACATAAGGCGGTGTCCTTATTTCTCGCTATTGACTTTATGTGATTTCGACCGGTTGCCTAATTATCTAAAAGAAAAAAAGGTTACAATTTCGTTCTTTATAGTAGAAGGTTGATCAATTGATACAATCAAGATGGCCATTAACTTCAAGCCTTCATTAAGACATAAAATTAGTAAGAATTTTCAATCAACTTTGGCAATTTTCTTTTTAAAACTAAATTAATGTATCCAAAGATCAACAACTTTTTTTCTTTGGATCATTTATTCAATTGATAACGATGTACAAATCAGCTTCAAGTGAAAATTTGAGCCATGAGACAATATTTAAGGCTCTCCCAAGCTACATAAATAAATAACATATGCCCTTTTTTGTTATTAAACTTGCGTATGGTCCTATTGTGATGTGATTTTGATGGTTTCTATTGTATTTTTTACGTTGATATCATCTAATAGCCATCAAACTTCAAAGCCTTCAATTGATCATACCCTACAAGTCATCTTCAAGTAAGTGAAGCATTTGTGCTACACAATATAACATACAAAGGCCCTCCTAAGTTACATAAATAAATATGGTGTTGTTGGGGGAAAAACCCAAGTCATACCGCCACGGAGGCGCTCGGCCAAAGAGCGCCGACCAGAAAGGCGCTCGGCGAAAGAGCGCCGACCAGGAAGGCGCTCGGTTAGAGAGCGCCGACCAGAGGGAAATACTGGCAAGTAGAGGCGCTCGACCAAAGGGCGCCGAACAGAAGGGTGCTCAGCTAAGAGAGCGCCGATCAGAAGAGGCCCAACCAAAGCGCCAAGTAGAGGCGCTCGGTTAGAAGGCGCTCGCCCAAAGGGCGCCGACCAGAAGTACTAGAAGCAACCCCGCCACAGGGCGCCCCGCTGGGCGACCAGCTCGGCTCGGCATCCTTGCCGAGCCAATGCCCTCACCAAATACTCGATCTCCGCCTAACCTTTTAAAGATCTGACGGCTATATACACGACTCCACTACAACTTGCCACCTGCCGCCATCTCTGAGCCGTCAAGGCACAAGATCTCCACAGGTATTTTGGCACGATCTATCATTAATGCACGAGACCCACTCAAGTCTCCGGAGCACTCAGTCATTTAATGAATACGGCCCAAGACGATCTCCGGATCGCTGAACCATCAAAGCATATGGCTCTCCCTGACCGCCGGTTCACTCGGTAATAAATGCACTTACCGTCTACGAACCCCAGGCCCACTACGGCCGACGGTTCAACCACTCCAACGGGTCTGGTCACCCACGACAACTCCCTGACTCCGGCCTGATTCGGCCTTATTCTCCACTACGCCATTAATGGGCCAAATCGTACCCAATTATCACAAAAGAAGACAAATTTCCCTGTCACCTCCCAGGTAACATAATACCCTTCTATAAAAGAGAACCTGGGAGGAAAGAGGAAAGGGGGGAAGAAAAAAGGAAGAAGACAGCACAGACACAATTGAATACAATATTCTCTTTATTTTCTTCACATATCTCTTCCTTGCTCTCTCCACATATTGGCCCCCTCTGACTTAAGCATCGGAGGGCCGGCGCCGGAGAGCCCGGCCACCGGCTTTTTTGCAGGACAGGACAGGATGCACTCTTTTTCTCCGCTCTCTCATCCCCACGGAGGACGCAGTCGGCCGGCGCACCGCCGTCCGCCCTCCCGGCAGCGGAGCTCCTCCTCCCCTGGTTTCGCGGCGGCCCCCGGGTCCAATTTCCAGCAACAGTTGGCGCTAGAGGAAGGGCCCGAGTCGCTGCCATGAAGCTAAGAAGCAAAGGGGCTTCCAATGCCTCTCGACGTCCTCCACCCAGTCCTGAACATTCTGTCCAAAACTCGCCGCCTCCGGCCGAGTCAACCCCTCAAGTTCGAACGGAGCAGTTTGATGCCCTGGTGCAACAGGTGCAAGCCTTGGCTACCGCTGTCCAAAGCTTGCAACCCAGGGGCATCCCAACGGCACCGCTTCCTCCGGCTCCAGTCCAACCGGAGCCCCCTACAAGCGGACTTCCTCTTCAAGGCCAGGACTCTCAAGTCCAGGCCTCCCGCTGGAGGGAGCACCCAGTCAGAGGCCACGGAGGCTGGCCACAACCTTCAGAAGCTGAGTTAGTTCCAGGGCAACTTGCACCCGAACGAACTGCTGCAGCGGTCCTCCAGAATGACGAACTCGACAAGAAGGTCGAGAAGCTGGAGCGCCAAATCCAGGCACTCCACGAAAGAAAATCAGGACGTGATGGCGACTTCGAGTTCACTACGAAGTCGCCCTTCTCTCCGGAGATTGAAGATGAACCGGTTCCACTACGGTTCAAGATGCCTCAGGTGGAGCCTTACAACGGCAAGGCTGATCTCCTTGACCACCTGGAAAGTTACCGGGTCTTAATGGCCCTACAAGGAGCCTCGGAGGCCATAATGTGCAAGGCTTTTCCGGCAACACTCCGAGGGCCAGCCCGGCTTTGGTTTACCAGGCTGAAGCCGAGTACTGTCTCTTCTTTTGAGCAGCTCGGCAGACAATTTGCTGGCAATTTTGCCGCCAGCCAGCCCCAGCGGCGGACATCGGACTCCCTCCTTGATATCAAACAGAAGGAGAGAGAATCCTTTAAGGAGTATTTGGACCGGTTTACCGCCGCAACATGGGAGGTCCGGGAGCTTGACCAGTCCATCGCCATGTCAGCGCTAAAGACCGGAGCCCGGTCTTACAGGTTCCTCTTCTCAATCGAGAAGAATTTCCCCGCGGACCTCACCGAAATGTTCGCTCGGGCGCGGAAGTACGCCAAGGCTGAGGAAGCCGTGGCTGTTAGGCGGGGCGGGACCGAGCAGAACCCCAAGAAGAGACGCCGCGAGGAGCACGGCCAGCTCAGAAGCCCGTCTCCGCGACGAGCCAAGAATCCGCCCCGCCCGAAGAGTCTACCCCGGTTGAGGGGACCGCCACAGCAAAGGTCACCACTCCGCCCGAGGTTCCCACTGCGGGCCCATGCACCCGAAGGGAGGTATGAAAACTACACTCCCCTCAATACCCCTCGGGCTGAGATCCTCATGGAGATTGAGAGTCGGGATTGCATCCGGCTCCCACCTCCGAAACAAGATACCAGAATCCGGCGTGATCCCCGGAAGTATTGCCGTTTCCACCGGGATCACGGCCAAGATACCGAGGATTGCTATCAGCTCTAAAATGAGATCGAAGCACTCATCCGCCGAAGGGTGCTCGATCGGTTCGTGCAAGGCCGGCGTGAAGAGAAGAAGCCAGCCGAAGGAGCTGCACAGCCTGAAGGTTCAAATGCCAACAGGCCCATCGCCGGCATCATCAACACCATCCGAGGCGGGGCCTCGGCTGGAGAAGCTCCGGGGGAAGAAACCTCCTCAAAGCGCCTGCGCGCCTCTGAAGCCATCTCCTTTTCAGATGATGATCTAGAGGGAGTCGAAACTCCCCATGATGATGCCGTGGTCATCTCCATGATCATAAATAAATTTGATGTAAAACGCATCTTGGTCGATAATGGAAGCTCGGCGAATGTTTTGTATTTTGATGCATATTGTAAAATGGGGATGACAAATGAGCAGCTATGGAGGATGAATGCTCCGTTAGTTGGATTCACTGGGGATTCAGTCCCAGTGGAGGGCGAGATCGACCTTCTGGTCACAGCCGGGTTCGCCCCCCGTGAAAGTACCGTGGGGATGAGCTTCCTCGTGATACGCCTGCCCTCAGTCTACAATGCCATCCTCGGAAGGACGGGTCTCAACGCCCTCCGAGCAGTGGTCTCGACCCGCCACCTGCTCATGCGATTCCCCACCAGCCAGGGAGTCGGTGAAGTTCGAGGGGACCAAATGGTGGCAAGGCGATGCTACCTGGCGACCCACGAGGCAAAACGACCAGTCAAGGTGCCCGTCCCAGCAACTGGCCAGCCCTCGACTAAGGTCATCGAGGCATGGGTCAACCCTCAGAAAGAGCGGGTAGAGCCTGGTGAGTTACTAATTCAAGTTCCTTTACGAGAGAACACTCCCGAGCTAACCGTGCAGATCGGCTCTGGCCTCAACGAGCGTGAGAGGGGTCGCCTCGTCGACTTCTTACGAGACAACATGGACGTTTTCGCATGGTCGCCTGCAGACATGCCGGGGATAGATCCGGAGATCGTGGTCCACCGGCTCCAAGTAAAGCCAACCTGCAAGCCCGTGCGACAAAAGAAGCGAGGCGCCGCCCCTGAACGGCAGCGAGCAGCAGCCGAGGAGGTCGGCAAGCTCCTTGAAACTGGCTTCATCCGGGAGATATCCTACCCGGAGTGGCTCGCCAATGTGGTCCTCGTCAAGAAAGCCAGCGGGAAGTGGCGTATGTGCGTGGACTACACCGACCTGAATAAAGCCTGCCCAAAGGACAGCTTCCCACTTCCTAGCATCGACCAGCTCGTGGACTCCACCTCGGGTCATGAGCTGCTGGCATTCATGGACGCCTTTTCCGGATACAACCAGATCCGCATGGCGCCAGAAGATGAGGAAAAGACAGCCTTCATCACCGACGGGGGAACCTACTGCTACAAAGTGATGCCATTCGGCTTAAAAAATGCCGGGGCAACTTATCAAAGGCTGGTCAGCCGGATCTTCAAAGACCAGATAGGCCGAAACATGGAGGTCTATGTAGATGACATGCTGGTGAAAAGCAAGATGGTGCAAGACCATATAGCCGACCTCAATGAAGCATTCTCCACACTCCGAAAGTACCAGATGAAGCTCAATCCAGCCAAATGTGCATTCGGAGTCACCTCCGGCAAATTCCTCGGCTTCATCATTACGCAACGGGGAATCGAAGCCAATCCTGAAAAGATCCGAGTCCTTCAAGAAATGACGCCTCCCAGGACGGTCAAGGAGGTACAACGGCTCACAGGCCGAGTTGCAGCTCTTGGGAGATTCATCTCCCGCTCGGCCGAGCGCTGCCTTCCATTTTTCGCAGCCCTCAAGAAGCCGAAGAACTTTTTGTGGTCGGACGAGTGCCAGCAATCTTTTGAGGAGCTCAAGCATCTTCTGGCTTCCCCTCCCCTGCTCACCAAGCCTCAGCAGGGTGAGCTCCTCTACCTGTATCTAGCTGTCTCCCCTGTAGCAGTAAGCTCGGTCCTGGTCCGAGAGGAGGGTAAGCTCCAAAAGCCAGTATATTACACCAGTCGGATCTTGAGGGATGCCGAGACCCGATACTCCAAACTGGAGAAGACTGTCTATGCTCTGGTCATCTCAGCTCGGAGGCTCCGACCCTACTTCCAAGCCCACACAGTGGCCGTACTGACCGACCAGCCGGTCAAGCAAATCCTGCAAAGATCAGACCGTGCGGGCCGGATCACAAAATGGGCCATCGAGCTCGGGGAATTCGACCTCGAGTACCGACCCAGACCGGCGATCAAAGCACAAGCGCTCGCAGACTTTATAGTCGAGTGCACCATACCAGACGAGGCCGAGCCTGAACCTGAGCCACCAACGGAGCCGACCCCGAGTTTGACATGGACCCTGCATGTCGATGGCTCTTCAAACTCGGGGGGTAGCGGAGCAGGACTTATCCTCACCAGCCCGGAGGGGGTGGTCGCCGAGCAAGCCTTGCGCCTCGAATTTCCTGCTTCCAATAACATGGCGGAGTACGAAGCGCTTGTCGCCGGGCTCAAGCTAGCCAAAGAGCTAGGAGTGAAGGACTTGAAGGCCTTCAGTGATTCTCAGCTCGTCGTCAACCAAATCATGGGCGACTTTGAAGCCAGAGACCCGACCATGCAGAGGTATCTTCGGAAGGTACGGGATCTCGCCTCGACCCTGGACTCTTTTCACATTCAACATGTTACCAGGTCAGAGAATCTCAAGGCCGACCAGCTATCACAGCTGGCGTCCTCTCGCATGAGCGAGCTCCCCAAAGTGGCCGTACTGGAGTATCTCCAAAAGCCCAGTACAGACGAGCCCGAGCAGACCCTCTGCACTGAGTTCGAGCCAAGCTGGATGGATGAACTCATCAGCTACCTGCAAGACGAAGTCCTCCCCACTGATGAACGAGAAGCTCGCCGAATAAAGCGCTCCGCCACCTGGTACATACTGCATGAGGGAAAGCTTTATCGGAGATCTTTCACATCTCCCCTCCTCAGATGCCTTCGCCCAACGGAGGCTGATTACGCCATGCGCGAGGTCCATGAAGGAATTTGTGGAAATCATCTGGGAGGACGAGCATTGGCCCATAAAATTCTACGCCAAGGATACTATTGGCCGACACTCCAGAAGGATGCTGTGGACTTCGTCCAAAGATGTGACCATTGCAGAGGAACGCCAACGTTCAACGCCAGCCCTCGGCTCCCTTGACTTCAATCAGCTCCCCTTGGCCTTTTGCCCAGTGGGGAATCGACATCCTAGGGCCGTTTCCACTGGCCACCGGACAGAGGAAGTTCCTGGTAGTTTCCATCGACTATTTCACAAAGTGGGTGGAAGCCGAGCCCCTTGCCCGAATCACCGAGCAGAAGATGCGGGATTTTGTCTGGAAGTCCATAATCTGTAGATTCGGGCTCCCTCGCATCCTTATCTCTGACAACGGTCACCAGTTTGACAACATTCACTTCAGAGAATTCTGCTCCGAGCTTGGCATTGACCACCGCTTCACCTCGGTCGCGCACCCTCAGACGAACGGAGAAATAGAGGTAATAAACCGTACTATTTTGCAGGGGCTCAAAGCCAGGCTCGACAAATCTAAAGGACAATGGGTCGAAGACCTATACAATGTCCTGTGGGTTTACCGGACCACGTTCCGCGTCCCCACCGGCGAGACTCCCTTCAACCTGACATATGGGACGGAGGCTGTCATTCCACTAGAGATCGACTTCCTTCTCCAAGAGTTGAGTATCACGATGCCAGCTCCAACTCTTCGCAACTCAGAAGCAACCTCGACCTAATCGAGGAAACAGGGGAGACGCCGCCTATTAAAGGACGGATGGCCAGGGGAGAGTTTATATAGACCTCCCCAACGGCCCGGATCAGCGAGAAAAACGCTGCATCCCGTTTGGATTACGACACGCGTCGGCCCGAAAGACAGAGCGCCGCATTTAACTCAGGTTGACGCTTCGGACACCGAAGCGCCCCATCGGATCGTGCGGCCCCATCATGAGCCAACGACGCGAGGACGCTTCGGAGAAAGCATCCCAATAATGAGATATTTCGAAAAGGAGAAGACGCCGCCTATTAAAGGCACCTCAAAGCGCCCGATAATTTAAAACGCGCAATAAATTAAAATTTTCGGAATCCGAAATGACCCAACTAAAGCTACTTCCCGCGCTCAAGCTGGAAGCCAGCTGGAACTCGGAAGTCGGAGGGTAGTGTTGGGGGGAAAACCCAAGTCATACTGCCACGGAGGCGCTCGGCCAAAGAGCGCCGACCAGAAAGGCGCTCGGCGAAAGAGCGCCGACCAGGAAGGCGCTCGGTTAGAGAGCGCCGACCAGAGGGAAATACCGGCAAGTAGAGGCGCTCGACCAAAGGGCGCCGAACAGAAGGGTGCTCAGCTAAGAGAGCGCCGATCAGAAGAGGCCCAACCAAAGCGCCAAGTAGAGGCGCTCGGTTAGAAGGCGCTCGCCCAAAGGGCGCCGACCAGAAGTACTAGAAGCAACCCCGCCACAGGGCGCCCCGCTGGGCGACCAGCTCGGCTCGGCATCCTTGCCGAGCCAATGCCCTCACCAAATACTCGATCTCCGCCTAACCTTTTAAAGATCTGACGGCTATATACACGACTCCACTACAACTTGCCACCTGCCGCCATCTCTGAGCCGTCAAGGCACAAGATCTCCGCAAGTATTTTGGCACGATCTATCATTAATGCACGAGACCCACTCAAGTCTCCGGAGCACTCAGTCATTTAATGAACACGGCCCAAGACGATCTCCGGATCGCTGAACCATCAAAGCATATGGCTCTCCCTGACCGCCGGTTCACTCGGTAATAAATGCACTTACCGTCTACGAACCCCAGGCCCACTACGGCCGACGGTTCAACCACTCCAACGGGTCTGGTCACCCACGACAACTCCCTGACTCCGGCCTGATTCGGCCTTATTCTCCACTACGCCATTAATGGGCCAAATCGTACCCAATTATCACAAAGAAGACAAATTCCCCTGTCACCTCCCAGGTAACATAATACCCTTCTATAAAAGAGAACCTGGGAGGAAAGAGGAAAGGGGGGGAAGAAAAAAGGAAGAAGACAGCACAGACACAATTGAACACAATATTCTCTTTATTTTCTTCACATATCTCTTCCTTGCTCTCTCCACATATTGGCCCCCTCTGACTTAAGCATCGGAGGGCCGGCGCCGGAGAGCCCGGCCACCGTTTTTTTGCAGGACAGGACAGGACGCACTCTTCTCCGCTCTCTCATCCCCATGGAGGACGCAGTCGGCCGGCGCACCGCCGTCCGCCCTCCCGGCAGCGGAGCTCCTCCTCCCCTGGTTTCGCGGCGGCCCCCGGGTCCAATTTCCAGCAACAGGTGTGGTGTCCTTTTTCTCGCTATTAACTTATGTGATTTTGATCAGCTGTTCAATTCTCTAAAAGAAAAAAAAAAAAAAAAAAGTTACGTTCTTTGTACTATAGAAGGCTGATCGGTTGATCTTTAAACTAAAAGTGACTCGAAATTGCTGGCTATGGGGTTCGAACCCATGCGCACTTGTGTGCAGAAGATCTTAAGTCTTCCCCCTTAACCACTCGGGCAAACCAGCTGATACGATCGCTTAGCGCACAGTTTATATTCCATCTATGTTCTAAGAAGCATTTATTTCGAATAACAAGAAGGGAATAGAACACTTTCTTTTTTATTCCCTAGCTGATGTTGATTTAAGACGATAAGACCTGTTATTTGCACTGTCATTGCCTCCTTTCTGTTGAAATTATTAGTCAAATTAAAGTTGTTCTTTAGATGGATAAACCAACTAGTTCGTCACAACCAATTTAAAGATCATTATATTTTATTCTATAAGCTTTATCATTTTCTCACCGTCCACCCTTCCATGCATTCAATCTATCAAAGGAATAACTGTATGGGTGCCTAATTTCTAGTTGAAATAATAATTTTTTTGATTATTACTGTAGTTAAAAAAAAATATGTAATTCAGGGAACGGCAACAGTTATTGCGAATGTGATATGTTGACCATTTTCTCTATGATATTTTATAGAACTAGACACTCCCAGGCTCCCAGTAAAGCTGTAAATGGGTCTGGTTAGCCCATAATCCAACCCAACCCAACTATTTAGACTCGGCCCAATCTATTCTTGAAGACCTACGGCCAGGTCGGGATTCAAATATAAGACCCATTCTATATTTCAGGCCTGTCCTGACCAACCTGAAATGACTCTAAGAAAGTATTCCAATTTATTATTATTATTTTGTTAAAAAAAGTGCTCAAACTAATCTCACTACATTAAGCAAGGCTAGCTATTTGAGATAGATTGCAATTTGAGATGAACTTTAATTTATGGAGTTTTGACCATATTAGTAAATAAGCTTATGGGAGTCAAAATTCAATTTGATTCAAAAATAAACGTAAAATTTTCTCATGAGATCTTGTTAGTAAACAAATGTAGGGTTGAACCCAAATAGGACTTGACCCAGCTCCAAATATTTTAAGTTAGGTCCAGGCCATACATGACCCCAACTCTGTCTGAACGATCTATTGGATCTAAAATATTTTTCATGAATTCGACTTGATTTGACCCAATCATCTACCGAATTGGATCCAGGTCTAATGTTAAGATCCATACATGAAACTACGTCGGGTCGGGATTAAGGATATCCTAGTCTAACCCGACTTATTTGCAGCCCTAACTCCAAGTGTTCCGTACTCATGCCCCAGTCCATTCAGACCTATTTGCAGTCCTAACTCTAAGTATTCCATGTTCATGTTCCAGTTCAACCCGACCCATTTGCAGCCCTAACTCCAAGTATTCGTTGCTCAATTGCTAACCTCTCATGGGCCGGGACCACCTTTTTTAATACCTATTTTGTAGCCTGATGGCAGGTGTTTCAGCTGATCTAGCATTGCATGGTTATGTAAATTAGATCCACTGCTGTGCCATAGACAACTAAATCGAGTCAGATAACAAGGGGGCTTGCGAGGGACGTGTGTCAATCTGTTCCATTGGGAACAAGGTTAGGTTTGAGCTTAAGACCAGATCTTGTCGATAATGGCGATCTTAGTCTTACAACTTTGATTGCTTGCTTCCTCTTTGTGGGCTTGCTGTTGCATCAATGGGCTTTTTTCTTCGCCAACGGCTTGCCTAAGATGTCTTTTTCTTTGCCCTTTTTTTTTTAAGCTTCTAATTATTTTCATTAAGGAAAGAGGGAACTTAACCAACATATATTCTCAGTATCACTTGTTCTATTACAATTAGAAAACTAATATATGATCCCTCGAAACTAGTTCAATTTGTTCTATAACTTAAGTATTATAAGATGTTGAAGGTGTTTATGATGTAGTAGACTTGATCTGAATTGTGGACTAGCGGGAGGATCACGATCTAATTATGGTTGGCCTAGAGTTCTCCATAGAGCTAATCATAAGACGGACCTTGGGCCTAAACTCTATTCATTTTTAATCGGGCTTCGAGCCGAGCCTATTTAAAATTTGATCTTTTCTGTACCTAAGTTGGGCCCATAATTAGCTCTAGTTCTCTATATTTTAAAACAAGTACACAAGAAAAAAAAGAGAAGGAACAAATATTATTATAGCATTTCACCTCCGCATGAGCTAAAGGCATCCACGTAATTTCACTTTGCTTATCCTACATCTAAAATCTCATGCAAGCCTATCTCAGGTTATGTACATGTTTTATATCCCTTGTGCTCGATTGTCCATAGTAATATGCAAACTCCTTTATTTCACTTGAAATCATCCAATATAAAAAAGAAAATTATAATAATTTACATATCATCCTATTTTGTATACGTAAACAAGGCACGAAAAATCCCTCCTTTTCTTTATGGAAACATAGAGATAAATATGCATGTGCATGCATAAACGCATGCAAAAACAAGAAAGAAAAAAAAAACATTATTACATCAATAAATTCTCTTGTTTAACATTGGGTTTAATATGAAGCATCCCTTTTCTAGCTAGGCCCCATTAGAATTTTGCAAAATCAGACTCAATCTAGTTAGACGTGAATGAAATCAGTCAAACTTGCCAATCCAAACATATAGAGCCCGGACATTAAAGGGATTTCCGACATTCCAAATTCAAGCAATATATTTGCATTTGTATCTAATTTATTGCCTTGGAGCTACTAGGAATCCAATCCACATCACATTAAATCCCTTCCCCACATTCCACTATCCGCCATGTAACATTCATCTCTAGTATCTACATCACCATCTTCTGTTCAGTATCTAACAAGCAAGCCAATGAGGCTATTTATTTCACTACATTAGGATGGTACTTTCTTCAACTAGCACCACAAATACGTTTTCTGAAGCTAGATAGCTCAAGCTGCTAATGGACATCTAATTTAAGGAAGCTAGTTAGAGTTTACTGTCATCTAAAAACTTTTATTTATATAATATAAAATAATTATGTTGATTATATTTTAATCTTGTAATTAGAATACATTCTACTTTATATAATCTATATTAATTTTTAAAATTATGAAATAATTATGTATCTTCGCATCAGTGTTAATTTCCTAAGTCGTTCATATATATTGGTTGAAGTGTGACAATTAATTATTGGAGTCTGTCGGTAACATGTATTTATTGGAGCCTGTCGGTACCTTGCATAAGGGGGGCGACTTCTAATGCAATAAATGAAAAAGTGAGGCTTGTCTTCTTAGGTGCTCCTCTTTCCACTCATGATAGATCTTTACATAAGTCAAAACCATAGATGCAAATGTTTTGGAGAGAAAAAAAAGTTCAAGGGAAAAAAAAAATCATTCTAACAGGTCCATTTTCTGTAATTTTTTTTCTGATCTTCTTCTTTTTCGTCATCTCCATGTTCCGAATTAGACTTCAGGATAGATGAGGATAGAAGTCTTTTACCATAAAATTTAACTGTTCTTAAACCCATTCTTACTCTGTAATAGAAAGGACTTTGATACCTTCACCTAATCTTTTAAATACCTATAATGCTTTGAAGATCTCTGAATTGGGAGTAGAGCTATCAATTTCTGTCTCTTGTGCCCATGGTGGGCATCAAGAAAACTGTGTATGTTTCTTCTATATATGCTTCAGTGAACTTACCAGATATCACATTTAGGAAAAGAGAAACTAATAAAAGCAGGGAGGGAGAGAAGCAGCTAGGTCCAACAAGGCCTTCATTAATTAGATTAAAGGAGAAGTGAAAAGCAATTAACAGAGAAGTTCTAATTTCTTTCTTTTAGCATGGTGAAAAATCAGATATCTTAACCAATTGAATTATTTAAATAACAAAGGCATCAGTTTTACCCTTTTCTAGGTCAATGACTACCGTCCAATATTGTGACAGATTTCATAAGAACAAAAGTTACCGAAACCAATGCCATATATAATGATATTTATATAAACTAGATTTAGCTATACTCAAGTGGATCTCTATTTAAATTCAGTCAAATATATATTCGATTATAGAGGTTCTATATCGGTGATCCAAGTCATTAGATGCAATTTACTACCTCAAAATTATATACATAAATTTCTAACCCATGCATCAAGTCATCAAAAGTAAATATATATAACTTCATGTTATTTAAATTCTGTTTTTTTATTATTTGAAGCATAATTTATGATATGTAAGCAGTTTAGAAATATTATACCATTCAATTTAGATCTGATTGGATGAATGGAGATTCACTCGAGTGCAGCCAAATCTAGCTCTTATTTATATATATAATAATATTTTAAACTAATCCGAATCAAGCTCAAATGTCAGTTCAGTTTTGTGGCTCACTTTAAACTAAAATGAACTAAACTTGAGCATAAGTTCAGGTTAAACTCAATCTCTCTCTCTCTCTCTCTCTCTCTCTCTCTCTCTCTCTCTCTAATGATAAAAATAACTTGCTCTTTTGCCAGCCTCAGGGAGAGGATTTTGTCAAAAATATCCGGGACTTCACCTACGTGCCTAGCTGGCAATCTAGCATTTCTTGCCTAGATGTGGGCCCATGATTCTTACACGAAGGGAGCTTCTCAATCTCCCTCGTCCTCTTAATTGATGTCGGCAGGCGCAGGTCCACCTGAACTTCCCCAGCTTTAGCCCACAAGAAGCAAGACTCTCGCTTGGAGCACGTGATGGACGCACCTCTACGCCAAAAAAGGCTAAGCTAGCTTGTGATCATTAGTTGCCCCGGTGACCGAGAGGGCGATATGACCTTTCCCGTGTCTTCAAGCGAGCTTAGCCCATTAACGCCGTCATACCTCCAAAACCATTGTGACCACATATAAAAACGGGCTTCATTTGTGAAATACTGTGTACGTGTGTGTGTTTTTTTTCTTCACTAAAGCAGGTGAATCATATTGTTATAGTACGAATATATTTAATAAAATAAAAATAAATAAATAAATTTTAGAGTGCTCTGAGCAGCTTCTCTTCTAGGGTTGGCTCAATCCTTAGGCGACTAAGGCTCCGGCTCAAAAAAGACCCACCGTAAGAAAGGCCCCAAAGACAAAACAGAAAGGAAAAAAATGATCTGTTAGTAAGTTCGCTTTAAGTCGGCTCACTGGTCTCAAAAACAATTCAGAAAGAAAAAAAAGATCCCTTTTAATAAGTTCGCCTGAGGCCTTCAAATATATTGAGCCACCCCTGCCTCATTTCTACCTCACAAAGTGCCTCCGGAGTGACTGGCCACATACGAAACAACCTAGTAAGCGGCCCTATTCGCCTCTCTGAAAACATGCTTGACCTGGAGAGCCGCACCTCCAGGTCTGGCATAATTCAAATATTGGTAAATTACCTCATAACTCATTCAAAAATGAAATGAGGCAAGGGAGCAAGTTTAAAAAATAAAAAAGAATCGAGAAAATTATCATGTACAATGATATTTCTTTTTAAACAGAATATACATGTACAAGCTAGACATATGATAGTTCAAACTTTAACCCTTATGAGTGTATAACATATGCCTCACAGCAGAAGCCAGCTTGCTGAGGGCATTTTTGGAATTAGGTTAGATTGAGATTAGTCATTAATTTCCACAAATATATTAGCCATATAAAAACAAAGAGGAGCTTTTAGCGTTATTATGGTGACTCGCGGACTGATTAATTAACCTACTTCGATGGTGGGGCCCATCGAATATATAGCCAAGATGGATAGATGAGTGCCATCTGGTATGGACTTGGAGCGGATTTGTCCTGCACCGCGAGACAACAAAATGAAATCCTCATCAAACAATCCTACGCGGGCGATGAGGCAAATGAGAAAAAAGGTTTAATAATAAAACCAACCAATACGACAGACAATCAAACGCACACCCTCTCAAAACGACATGCGGCCTGTGGGGACCGGCTACAATGAAAGAGTATGAACTTGGGTGCTCAAGTGGGTGAACGGAAAATTTGTCTAAAGATGGAGAGACCTGGCCACCGAATTGGGGATGAAGTCCATGCCGCGAACCACGCGAATCTAATGAGAAAGAAAGCTATTTAAATGTGAGCCTATTCTAAGATTTGTGAGTGGAAGGTGGGCATGTTTGATATAAATCATAAGCTTTTAACGTAGACATGAATCAAGCTAACCATTCAACATTTTCTTGAAAAAAAATTAAGAAAAAAATTGAATGGAAGGCCATGTCTTCATTTGATGCCTATGATTATTGCTAACCTCACATATCTTCTTTCCCAATCTTAATGAGAACACAAGTGCATGGCTTGTCACTAACAACCTAAATTGTGCCGTCTACAATAGTTATATCATGATACCTAAATTGGCTTGTTACAGAACCATGTCTTCTCCATCAGTGCGCCTCCAGGGAAGAAAGAAGAGCACGTTCACGCTTGCAGATACCTCAAAAGAAACTTAGAAAAATTATGAGGAGAAGAAAAATTTTCTTTATTTCTTTTCTCCCCAATGATCCCTAGAGCCCTTGATATAGGCTCAGGCATGTCAAAAGAAGAAGATTCCCCTCCCGTGGATTAATGATGTATCTTCTTGTGCTTCTTTGATTCTTCGGCTTATTGCATCTTGACCGTTCATGCTTCCTTTCTTCTTCGAGGGGCCTTTCCATTTTTGCTCTTGTGCTGGATGCATGACACTTGTCATGGTTTGATTTCTTTGGGAATTTTTCCATGTTTGCTCCCTTGCTTGTGCATGGAGCAAACCCTCCACATAAATTAGTTTTCAAAATTTAGTTTTCAAAATTTTAAAATTTTTAATTTAATTCAACAATCCTCCACATAAATTAAATATTTAAAAAAAATTAAAATCAAAATAAAATTTAAAAAATCAAAATAAAGTGCTGAGTATCTTATATTATGTAATAAGTGTAGGTATTTTTCGGTTTGAACCTTCACTTAGTGACAATTGATTATCTCTGTAGAGCCAAGGTAGACTATGCCTTGAACCTTGGTCCATGGCTCAGATTTCATCAACAGCACACATAATATAGCGTGAACATGCTCGAAGCGGGTTTGCGCTTTACGGCCATGCGCAGGTGTCTCTTTCTGTGTGTTATTAGGGAACAACCCACTTCCCACAATCGCGGCCTCACGACTACACGCATATAGGTAAATCCTAAAAATGGTACGAGCAAGTAGGTACCCTGCCTTATGGGTCTCGGATTCATTAAGAGTAAAAACTCAACTTAACCCTTGCTTTTTATGAGCACTGTTGCCCTAGGGATGGGAAAAATAAATAGTGCTCCTCATTAGTCACCTATCTAGCTTGTTTCTACCCATTGAACCTTTTCAGGTTGGGTTACCACCGTGGTGACTTTACTTATGGGCTTAGCCCCATCCTCCTCGACAATTCTAGAACCACTGTTCTAGACAATCTTTTGGTAAGCTGATCAGCTAGATTCCTTTCGGATCTTACAAAATTTAGTGCAATCAAGTTAATCTTTAATTTGTATCTCAATGATTTATGGCGCACTTTCAAGTGCCTATTCATTTTCACATTTGCTTTTTCTTGATTGAATTTATCTATAGCAGATCTGTAGTCACAATGAATAGATATAGAAGGCAATGGTGAAGTCTCAAGAGGCAAATCTATCAGTAGATCTCTAAGCCACTCGGCCTCAATGCTAGTAGTATCTAGGGCAATCATTTCAGATTCCATGGTGCTCCAGCCACTACAGTTTGTTTAGTAGACTTTCATGATACAGCTGCACCTCCTAAAAGAAAGACAAAACCAGTGGTGCATTTGGTGTCAACTGTATCACTGATCCAGTTGGCATCACTATAGCCTTCTAAAACAGTAGGATAACCATAATAGTGTAATCCCAGGGATATGGTACCCTTAAGGTACCTGAGAATTCTTTCTAGAGCAATCCAATGATCATTATTAGGATTGTGAGTATATCTACTCAGTCGGTTCACAGAGTATGCAATATCGGTTTGGTATAATTTGCAAGAAATCCTAAAGAACCAATAATCTGGGTATACAAGCTTTGATTAACTGGATCACTAAGTTCTTTTTTAGATGAAGAGATGGATTACAGGGAGTAGATACAGGATGACAATCAGAGTAGTCAAACTTTTTAAGAATCTTCTCCACATAGTGGCTTTGGGACAAAGTTATTGAGGATGATAGTGTTATTTTGATGATTAACAAGTAATTATCTAGAGCATGCTATAAGTTAAATTGATACTTCATTTATAAGTTCATTACTCTCAGTACATTTGTTTAATTGAAAATATATATATGGTCTTGTTCATTTGGATGAATCTAACCTTGAGAATGCAGCAAAGTGTGGATTGAGTCGACCCATAGGTTGATTGGGTCGACCCCGGCACATCTAGGAATCATCTGGCACACTCCTGCAAAAACAGCACAAATGAACAGTGAGTTGGGTCGACCCAAGGTAAGCATGAGTCGACCCAACCTCCAAAGAACCTCAAAACGCAAAGGAAGAATGCTCACTGGATTCACTGAGAGGGTCGACCCACACAGTGGTTGAGTCGACCCAAGCTTGAGTCGACCCAAACTCTGAGAGGGTCGACCCAAAGGGCAAGACAGAAAGACAGACAGAAAACGGTTCTCTGGAATTACTGAGAGGGTCGACCCAAGAAGAATTTGAGTCGACCCAAGTGAACTTTGAGTCGACCCAAAGAATGGTTGGGTCGACCCATGGGAAGAAAGGCTGAAATTGAGGTTTCTGTGGCTACTGAGAGGGTCGACCCAAGAAATGGTTGAGTCGACCCAAGGCAAAGTTGGGTCGACCCAAGGACAGGTTGAGCCGACCCAAACACGGGCTGAACAGTAACGGCTAGTTCTGCAGATGTACTTTTTGTCCTTCCCAAGGCATGTAACGGCTAGTTTTTCAAATCTGACGAATGGGGCTTGTCCAAGGAAGGTTGAAAACTATTTAAAGGGGCACTATTCATCAGAATAAACAACTTTTGAGTGGGAAATCAAAGAATACACAAGAAAACCAAAGAGCCCTAATCTCCTTCATCAAGAGCTTCATTCAAGAATCAAAGAAAGGGATTGAGCACATTCAAAGAGGCATCAAGAGCTCCTTCCCCCCTTGAAGAGTGAAGCTTCCTTGAAAAAGAAGAGCAAAGCGACTTCAAAGCGATAATTTCTTTCTAACTCTTCTTTATTGTTCATATTGTTTTATATGCTCATTTAGGAGTTTAAATCTTTTCTTTTCATTTGCTTAAACACTTTGTAAAGGTTCGTTGGTAAGCCCGCAAAACCAACAAAGGTTTTTGGTAAACCCGGAAAACCAAAGTTGTATAGGTTCGTTGGTGAGCCCGCAAAACCAACAAGGTTTTTGGTGAACCCGGAAAACCATAGTTGTAAAGGTTCGTTGGTGAGCCCGTAAAACCAACAAGGTTTTTGGATTGTGAGCTCGGAAAACAATCCAACTGTAATCCGCGAGATTATAGTGAAATCCCAAGGGTACGCTTGGGGAGTGGACGTAGGTGCTAAGGAGAGCACCGAACCACTATACATTGTTGTGTTTGGATTGTGCTTGTGCTTTCATTCTCTCTTGCTTTATCTTTTATTCTTGCATTAGTTAACTCACACAAATAACCTAAGAAAGCATCCACCTCACTTAATTACGAAAGTTTTAAAAGCACCAAAAGTTTAAAAGAAACCAATTCACCCCCCCCCCTCTTGGATTGTCACCTTGGGCAACAAGTGGTATCAGAGCAAGGTGCTCTAATAGTGCTCATTGATCTAACAATCAAGAGTTAAAGATCATGGCAACCCAAGTGGGAGGTGCAATGAGTGAGGGGCAATCCACGAATAGACCACCTCTATTTAATGGCACAAACTATGCATATTGGAAAGCTAGAATGAGGATATTCATTCAAGCTTCAGATTATGAACTATGGCAAATAATCACTAGAGGACCTCACACACCCACACTCAATATAGAAGGCACTATCATACCCAAACCAGAAATGGATTGGAATGAAAATGATAGAAGATTAGCACAGTTAAATGCAAAAGCCATAAATATACTTTATTGCTCTTTAGATGTAAATGAATTCAATAGAATATCCACTTGCTCCACTGCCAAAGAAATTTGGGATAGACTTGAGGTCACACATGAAGGGACCAATCAAGTCAAGGAATCAAAGATAAACATATTAGTACATAAGTATGAATTGTTTAAAATGGATTCTACCGAGTCCATAACTGATATGTTTACTCGTTTTACTGATATTATAAATGGGCTTAAAAGTTTAGGAAAATCTTATTCTAATTCTGATTTGGTGCGAAAAATTCTCAGGTCTCTACCAAGGAATTGGGAGGCCAAGGTAACTGCCATACAAGAAGCAAAGGACCTCAACACACTGCAGCTAGAGGAGCTTCTAGGATCACTCATGACCCATGAGTTGACTATGAGGCAAAATTCTGAAGATGAGGTCAAGAGAAGAAAGCCTATAGCCCTAAAGACTACCACCCCTAGACAACAATCTGAATCAGAAGATTCAGATGATGATGAAGATATTGATGAAGAAGGGATGGCAGTTCTTGGGAGGAAATTCAGAAAATTCATGAGAGGTAAGAATAGATTCCATAAAAAGAAGCCCTTCTCTAAAGGTAACTCAAGCAAAGAGAAGGGTAAGGACAAAGAAAAGGGTAAGGACAAAGAAAAGGAGAAAGAAACCCCCATTTGCTATGAGTGTAACAAACCCGGGCATTATAAGATGGATTGCCCAGATTTGAAGTGGATGGCAAGAAAATTGAAAAAGAAGAATTTTATGGCTGATTGGAGTGAAAGTGAGGAATCAAGTTCAGAGGATGAAGATCATCAAGACACGGCCCAATATGTCATATGGCCAATGACGATGAGGTAGATTCTGAACTTGACTGTGATTTTACTGTTGATGAATTACATGATGCATTTTTAGAACTCATGGAAGAACATAAGAAAGTAATTAATAAAAATAAAGCTCTAAAAGAAGAAAATCAATCTCTCATTAAAGATAAAATAAAACTATCTAATAACTATGAAACGTTAAGTAGGAAACTTGAAAATGAAACCAAGAATCTAATTGCTGAAAATATTAAGTTAAAAGAAGATGCTGAAAAGTATAAATCCTTGGTAGATAAATTTACTCTTAGTTCTACCAAATTGAATATGATACTTGATAGTCAAAGAGCTGTATATAATAAGGCTGGTTTAGGTTATAGAACAAATACAAAACAAAAATTCTTAAAGAATATCTTTGTAAAAGCTAAAAATGAAAATGTTACTTGTTATTGTTGCAATAAGATAGGACATAGAGCATATGAATGTAACTTTAGAAAGTCTAGTCAAAACAAATCAAGTAATAATCAAAAGATTAAATTCAAGAAAGTTTGGGTTCCAAAAGGAACATGGAGTACTAACCCTAAAGGACCCAACTTAGTTTGGGTACCTAAAGTTTCATCTTGATTTTGATTGCAGGTGTGTCTTGCAGCTGATAAAGTTGAAAAACGTTGGTATCTAGATAGCGGCTGTTCAAGACACATGACCGGTGACGAAGATCAATTTGTCACCTTGGAACCAAAGAAAGGTGGAGTAGTAACCTATGGAGACAATGGTAAAGGCTATATCATTGGAAAGGGTAAAATTTTCATTGCTCCATCTGTTTTTATAGAAAATGTTTTGTTAGTTAAAGGTTTGAAACATAATCTTCTTAGTATAAGTCAATTTTGTGATAAAGGATTTAAAGTTACATTTGAAGCATCTGTATGTATAATCACAAATCCTAAAGATAATAGCATTGTACTTGTAGGACAAAGGCAAAGAAATATTTACTTAGTAGATCTTCATGAATTAGGCAAGAAAAATGGTTTATGCTTAATTACTAATGAAGAAAAGAAGAATGAAACTAGTTGGCTTTGGCATCGAAGACTAGGACATGCTAGTATGGAATTAATATCAAAACTAGTTAAGAAGGAATTAATAAAGGATGTGCCAAAATTGATTTTTGAAAAGGACAAAATATGTGGACCATGTTCATTAGGAAAACAAACTAGATCATTTTTTAAATCGAAAAATGTAGTATCAACAACTAGACCATTTGAACTCATACATATGGACTTATTTGGACCTACTAGAACTACAAGTCTAGGAGGAAAGAAATATGGACTAGTCATTGTTGATGATTTTTCAAGGTATACATGGGTTTCATTTTTGGCACATAAGAATGAAGCATTTTCAGAATTTTTGAAACTATACAATAAAATCATAAATGAAAAGAAACTCACATTGGTAGCAATTCGAAGTGATCATGGCACGAAATTTGAAAATCAACACTTCGAGGAATTTTGCACTAAAAATGGAATATCACATCAATTTTCAGCACCTAGAACGCCTCAACAAAATGGGGTTGTTGAAAGGAAAAATAGGATATTGGCAGAAATGGCACGCACAATGTTGTGCGAGTCAAATCTTCCAAAGTACTTTTGGGCTGAAGCTATAAACACTTCTTGCCATATTCTAAATCGAGTTTTAATACGACCTATAACTAAGAAAACTCCTTATGAACTTTGGAAGAATAAGAAACCCACTGCAAAATATTTTAAAGTGTTTGGATGTAGATGTTTTATCTTAAATAACGGCAAGGAGGACTTAAGTAAATTTGATGCCAAGTCAGATGAAGGTATCTTCTTAGGATACTCCACATCTAGCAAGGCATACAGAGCATTCAACAAAAGAACCTTAGTAGTGGAAGAGTCGGTCAATATTATATTTGATGAGTCTGATAGTGAGCCTGCTAGGAAAGAAAACTCTATTGATGATGATACAGGAATTATCGATTTTGAGAAGTTAAAAATTGATGACGTACCAAATCAAGATAAGGGAGATGATTGCGTGCCACCACAACCCCAAGACGTGCCAAAAGAATGGAGGTATGCACATGGACATCCTAAAGACTTAATTATTGGTGATCCATCTCAAGGGGTAAGAACTCGATCCTCTCTTAGAAATTTAAATGATTATCTTGCTTTCGTTTCACAATTAGAACCTAAAACTTATGAAGAAGCTGAAAAAGATACTAACTGGATAAATGCCATGCAAGAGGAATTAAATCAATTTAAAAGAAGTAATGTATGGACATTAACTGAAAGACCAAAGCATAATTCAGTAATTGGAACAAAATGGGTATTTAGAAATAAACTAGATGAAAATGGAGTAGTTATAAGAAATAAGGCCAGACTCGTAGCTAAAGGATACAATCAGGAAGAAGGAATAGATTATGATGAGACATTTGCTCCTGTAGCTAGATTAGAAGCTATTAGATTACTTCTAGCATTTGCATGTTTTATGGATTTTAAATTATATCAAATGGATGTGAAGAGTGCATTCTTAAATGGTATTATTGAGGAGGAAGTATATGTAGAACAACCTCCAGGATTTGAAAATCATGAATTGCCAAATCATGTGTTTAAACTACATAAGGCATTATATGGATTAAAGCAAGCACCTAGGGCATGGTATGATCGACTAAGTAAATTTCTACTTGAAAATGATTTTGTAGAGGAAATGTAGATAAAACTTTATTTATCAAAAGAAAGGACAAAAATCTATTAGTGGTACAAATATATGTAGATGACATAATCTTTGGTGCCACTAATGATACTCTATGCAAAGAATTTGCTGATTTAATGCATGGAGAATTTGAGATGAGTTTGATGGGAGAACTAAGTTTCTTTTTAGGATTACAAATCAAACAAACCAAAGAAGGCATTTTCATTCATCAAACTAAGTATACAAAGAAAATACTGAAGAAGTTTGGGAATGAAAATCATAAGGGAATTGGCACTCCAATGAATCCTACTAGTAAGCTAGACAAAGATGAAAAAGGAAAAAGTGTTGATATTAAGCTTTATAGAGGACTAATTGGATCCTTGCTCTATCTTACTGCTAGTAGACCCGACATTGTATTTAGTGTAGGGATATGTGCTAGATACCAATCGGATCCTAAGGAGTCACATTTAAGTGCAGTTAAGAGAATCCTTAGATATTTAAGAGGAACTACCACCATTGGATTATGGTACTCGAGAGACTCATGTCTAGATTTGCTTGCATACTCAGATGCAGATTTTGCCGGATGCAAATTAGATAGAAAGAGCACAAGTGGCACATGTCAATTCTTAGGAAGCAATTTAGTATCATGGTTTAGTAAAAAGCAGAATTCAGTGGCACTATCCACAGCTGAAGCTGAATACATAGCTGCTGGTAGTTGTTGTGCCCAAGTATTATGGCTCAAGCAACAATTAGAGGACTATGGAGTTAAACTAGATAATATTCCTATTAAATGTGATAATACTAGTGCTATCAATCTCACTAAAAATCCAGTTCAGCACTCTAAGGCCAAACACATAGAAATAAGGTACCATTTCATTAGGGATCATGTGCAAAATGGAAATGTATGTATTGAGCATATATGCACAGAAAAACAATTGGCCGACATATTTACAAAACCATTGAGTGAAGATAGATTCTGTATGCTCAGGAGGGAATTAGGTATATGTGATCCTTTTATTGAATAAATATGAGAGGGAGCTAGTAGTCTTATGATACATTCCTCTAACTTCAAAAATCCCATGAAACATGAGTCAAACTTGTTATCTATAGATTTCTTACTCATGTATCATTGTTCCATAAAGAGCTTATAAGGATTGGAAGCAAGGAAAACCTTTTAGAAGCAAAAAGGGAGAGAAAACAAATTTCTACACTTGGGTCGACCCAACCCAGAATATGGGTCGACCCAACGTTGAGTCGACCCAAGAAAATTCTTGAGTCGACCCAACGTCGGGACCCCACTGTTATAAGGGGGCCCGAGAGCTCATCTAGGGCACTGTTTGCCCTTTGTCTTCTTCCGAAAAGCCTAGTCCCCACTCTCCAATCTCCACTAAACTCTTCCAAACAGTAGATTTCCTAAAGATCTTGGAGAAATGGGACCCAAACGAGCCGTAGCCAAGAGATCCGGAAGAGTGACCCGAGTCCAACAAGAGGAAAGGCGCCCTACCGAGCCTTCTCCCGTGTCTCCACGACGTGAGGCACGTGCGGAGGTCCCTCCTCCTCCTTCCCCCTCAGTGATCCTTGCAAGATTTGCGGGGAGGCCGGTTACTACCGGGAGAAGGATCCATTCGGAGTTTTTCAACCAAGAAGGATTTAGGATTTGGGAATGGATCCAAAGACAAGGTTGGGAGTATCTTTGCTCCCTTGATGTGGTGGTTTACCCCGGGTTGGTCCAAGAGTTCTACGCCTTCCTCAAGACTGGTATGGGAGGGCTTATTTCAGATGTTAGAGGGTTTCGGATCCGTGTATCCGAGGAGAGCTTGAGTGAGCTACTACGCCTACCCTGCACAGGAGCTACTCCGGAGAGGCCAGAAGACAAAATGGGAGCCTTACGATTGATCATGGAAAATGAGAACTTCGACTTCTCTCAGAAGGTAATAGCTAGTTCTCTTTCCGCCGAAATGAGATTATTGCTCAACATGATCAATAGGATTTTATTTCCAAAGACCGGGAGATTCGATCTCATCTCAGAGCGAGATCTTGCAGTTATGGAGTGTATAATTCGGGGGATTCCCCTAAATCTTCCGGCCATGATATTGAGGCAGATGAGGAAGGTAATATGCAACAACAGGGTATCACTACCTTATGGTATGATACTTACATTGATCTTCCGTCAGCATGGGTTACCTCTTGAGGAGGAGGCATTCAAGAATCTGCATCCCACAGACACGTACACTGCACGGACACTCATACGCATGGGATATGCGAAAGTAAACGGGCAGTGGATTCACACCGGTGCAGGCATTCAGGGTGAGGCACCAGAGGGAGAGGCACCAGAGGATGAGGATGAGGAGCCTATGGATCATCCTACTGCACCCTCAGAGGCTGGACCATCGTCATCTGCTTCTCCGACAGATACGGATGACTTCTGGAGCAGGATGACAGAGCTCATGACAGCCCAGGCGAGGACTATTACTGACGGGCTCACGAGCCGATTAGACGCCCGGTTGGATGTCATGTCTGCTGATATCAGTGATCTGAGGCAGCAGATTGGAGCACTCCGGAGAGAGAGGGAGACACATGGACCATCTGTGCCACAGGCTGCTGAGTCAGAGATATCGGCACAGAGTCATCCAGCTCGACGTGCTCCACGCCAGACTCAGTCTCACCAGGCTCGACCTCCCCTCGCCACGTATGCTAGGAGGATGAGGACTAGATCCCAGCCATTAGATTCCCCCTAGGCTGATCTTAGTATCTATGTTTAGAGCCTAGGCTAGAAATCTAGTTCTCATATGTATCTTGCTTTTCCCTTATATCTTTAAATCTTGATTGAGGAACATTGTACTTATCTTTATTTTGGGCATTAATGTATGAAAATGTTCCTATTTTGATCAATGAAGTCTGAAGTTTGTTTTTTATTGCATCTTTTCCCATATATATGTTTTTGATGATAACAAAAAGGGGGAGAAGAGAAGGAAAGAGTATATAAAGGAAAGAGTATATAAAGGAGAAGAGAAGGAAAGAGTGGAGAAGAGAAGGAAAGAGTATATAAAGGAAACGAGAAGAAAAGAGTATATAAAGGGGGAGAAGAAAAGATAGAGTATTCACTTCGAGAAAAGAAAGAGTATTTCATTTGACAAGTTAAGAAAGAGTATTGATTTTGGGAGAAGCAAAGATAGTGTTTAAAGAAAAGAATATTAATTTTGTGAGAAAGAGTGAGTAAAGAAGTTATGAAAAGAAAAGAGAAATAAATGGGCAAACAAATTGAAAATCATATAAGAAAGCTTATATATCTAAGGGGGAGCAATTTGTAACAATGAAAACCATCAAATCAAAAAATTTCTATCATAATTCAGAATTTGGCACATATAAATTCAAAATTTGGCACGCTCCTCTCTCACCCCGATACATAAGCTGAAACTCATATTTTATCTCAAATTTTTGAAGTTTCATTGCTAATGAATTATAAATGAAAGGGGGAGCCATTCAAAAAGTCAAATTGGCAAATTTTGAATAATATAGGGGGAGATTTCACAAGTATATATGAAAAGCTGAAATTCTGAAATTCAATTCCTTTTATAAACTGATTTTAAAGACAAGTATCAATAGGCTTATACTCTTTATTTTGTAATCATCAAAAAGGGGGAGATTGAGGATGATAGTGTTATTTTGATGATTAACAAGTAATTATCTAGAGCATGCTATAAGTTAAATTGATACTTCATTTATAAGTTCATTACTCTCAGTACATTTGTTTAATTGAAAATATATATATGGTCTTGTTCATTTGGATGAATCTAACCTTGAGAATGCAGCAAAGTGTGGATTAAGTCGACCCATAGGTTGATTGGGTCGACCCCGGCACATCTAGGAATCATCTGGCACACTCCTGCAAAAACAGCACAAATGAACAGTGAGTTGGGTCGACCCAAGGTAAGCATGAGTCGACCCAACCTCCAAAGAACCTCAAAACGCAAAGGAAGAATGCTCACTGGATTCACTGAGAGGGTCGACCCACACAGTGGTTGAGTCGACCCAAGCTTGAGTCGACCCAAACTCTGAGAGGGTCGACCCAAAGGGCAAGACAGAAAGACAGACAGAAAACGGTTCTCTGGAATTACTGAGAGGGTCGACCCAAGAAGAATTTGAGTCGACCCAAGTGAACTTTGAGTCGACCCAAAGAATGGTTGGGTCGACCCATGGGAAGGAAGGCTGAAATTGAGGTTTCTGTGGCTACTGAGAGGGTCGACCCAAGAAATGGTTGAGTCGACCCAAGGCAAAGTTGGGTCGACCCAAGGACAGGTTGAGCCGACCCAAACACGGGCTGAACAGTAACGGCTAGTTCTGCAGATGTACTTTTTGTCCTTCCCAAGGCATGTAACGGCTAGTTTTTCAAATCTGACGAATGGGGCTTGTCCAAGGAAGGTTGAAAACTATTTAAAGGGGCACTATTCATCAGAATAAACAACTTTTGAGTGGGAAATCAAAGAATACACAAGAAAACCAAAGAGCCCTAATCTCCTTCATCAAGAGCTTCATTCAAGAATCAAAGAAAGGGATTGAGCATATTCAAAGAGGCATCAAGAGCTCCTTCCCTCCTTGAAGAGTGAAGCTTCCTTGAAAAAGAAGAGCAAAGCGACTTCAAAGCGATAATTTCTTTCTAACTCTTCTTTATTGTTCATATTGTTTTATATGCTCATTTAGGAGTTTAAATCTTTTCTTTTCATTTGCTTAAACACTTTGTAAAGGTTCGTTGGTAAGCCCGCAAAACCAACAAAGGTTTTTGGTAAACCCGGAAAACCAAAGTTGTATAGGTTCGTTGGTGAGCCCGCAAAACCAACAAGGTTTTTGGTGAACCCGGAAAACCATAGTTGTAAAGGTTCGTTGGTGAGCCCGTAAAACCAACAAGGTTTTTGGATTGTGAGCCCGGAAAACAATCCAACTGTAATCCGCGAGATTATAGTGAAATCCCAAGGGTACGCTTGGGGAGTGGACGTAGGTGCTAAGGAGAGCACCGAACCACTATACATTGTTGTGTTTGGATTGTGCTTGTGCTTTCATTCTCTCTTGCTTTATCTTTTATTCTTGCATTAGTTAACTCACACAAATAACCTAAGAAAGCATCCACCTCACTTAATTACGAAAGTTTTAAAAGCACCAAAAGTTTAAAAGAAACCAATTCACCCCCCCCCCCCTCTTGGATTGTCACCTTGGGCAACAGTTATTCCATCTTCATTCCTCATGATTTTAGTATTAAGGATTAGGTCTGCTTCTAATAAATCTTTCATATCAAATTTTAGAAATAAAAATTGTTTTACTTCATTAATAATTTCTAAGTTTGTTCCAAAAGTTAGGATATCATCTATATATAGATATAAGATTATGATTTTGTTATTCTTCTTTTTATAATATACACATTCATCTTTATTATTAATTTTAAATCCATTAGTTAGGATTATTTCATCAAATTTAAGGTGTCATTATTTGGGGGCTTGTTTTAGACCATAAAGAGATCTAATCAACCTACATACCTTTTTCTCCTGACCTGGGACAATGAAACCTTCGGGTTGGTCCATGTAGATTTCTTCATCTAGGTCCCCATTCAATAAAGCGGTTTTGACATCCATTTGATATATAACCAGCTTATGAATGGAAGCCAAGGCAACAAGGATCCTAATGGTAGTGATTCTAGCTACATGGGCATAAACATCAAAGAAGTCAATCCCAGATTTTTGAGTAAAATCTTTAGCTACTAACCTAGCCTTATATTTGTCTACAATTCCATCTGGCCTAAGTTTCTTCTTAAAGATCCATTTACACCCTATGGGTTTACTTCCTGGGGGTAGGTCTGCCAATTCCCAAGTGTGGTTTTGAATTATGGATTGCATTTCATTATCTATTGCTTCTTTCCAGAAGGGGGCATCTAGAGATTTCAAGGCATCCCCTAAAGAAGTAGGAGAGTCTTCTATTAAGAATGTGTAGTAGTCTTCTCTAAAGTTCTTTTCAACTCTAGTTTTTTTACTTTTTCTAGAGTTTCTTCTTCTTCTTCTTCTCTAAATCTGGTTCTGCTAGAACTAGTCCCTAAATTATTATTGATATTTATTTGTTCATTTATCCTTGTTTTAAAGGAAAATATACTTTCAAAGTAGATTGCATCTCTTGCTTTTATTATGGTCTTGTTATTGATTTTATTTATTTGAGAGTTAAACACTAAAAATTTATTAGCATTACTCTCAATTGCATATCCTATAAATATTGCATCTACTATTTTAGGTCCAATTTTTTTCTTTTATTTTTTGGAATTTTTACTTTAGCTAAGCACCCTCACACTTTTAAGTATTTTGAGTTAGGTTTTCTATGTTTCCAGATTTCATATAGAGTTTTATCATTATGTTTGAATGGAATTTTATTCAAGATATAAGATGCAGTTACTAGTGCTTCCTCCCAAAGATTTTCTGGTGCACCTGAACTAATTAACATAGAATTAACCATATCCATTAAGGTTCTATTCTTTCTCTCAGCTACTCCATTAGATTGGGGTGAATAAGGAGCTGTCACTTTATAAATTATCCCATGTTCTTCACAGAACTGGGTCGGTTCAAATGAGGTATATTCACCTCCTCTATCAGACCTTAAGATTTTAATCTTTTTATTTAGTTGGTTTTCAGCCTCTACTTTATAGACTTTGAATTTATTTAAGACCTCATTTTTAGCTTTGATAAGATAGAGGTGACAGTATCTAGAAAGATCATCTATGAAAGTTAGAAAATATTTGTTTCCACCCCTTGAGGTTCTTCCTGAGTTACATACATCACTATGTATGAGTTCAAGGAGATCAGAATCTCTACTTACAGAGTGGAAGGGTCTTTTAGGTAATTTGGCCTCTACACATATCTCGCATTTGTCATTATTCTTAAGTTCTGATTTTGGAATTAAATTCAAGTGCATTAAAAATCAAATATAATGATCAAAGATATTTTCTCACAAAAGGTCTATGACTCTCTTATATAGACCTAAGACTCATGTGCCATACATGGCTTGTTGGCGGGATAATTGAAACTACTTCCTAATCAGCCACATGGGGTGAAATTCAAATTCAAATTCAAACTTTTCCTATGCAGGGCACATGCTGAAAATTAAATGGGGAAGGTGGGCAAATGGGTTAGACCTATTATTGACTTTAGTAGTACTTTCACCAATGGCTGAAATCAAGCCTATGGTGGTGAGCCAGAACCGCATTTGATTCCGCCACCTCCTAAAATTTTGACCATCAAACTTTTCAGATTTAGCACTAAGATTTTCAGATATGTGGGAAGCCATTAATTTGTAGCTTAACACAATTTTGACACATGTACAAAGGAGAAAGTTTATGTCAAATTATTGCACCGATATCTAATTTGAACTTTAGATGTCTAATTGAAAAATCTAAAGAATAACAGCCAGATCAGCTTCAGATCGGTGGTGGAGCACTTGGCTCACTTAAGTACCAGCCTTTCTTAGGCATGTATGCCTTTTTGACAAGCTTTTTTTAGACACCGTTATTCAATAGATAATTTTACTAGATATCGTTCAATTTTATCCTAAGTGCAATATTAAGCTAGCTCCTATGAATTAACCAATTTCTGAATTTTCGTTTAAATGGAATCTGAAAATTACTCCGCAAGGAGTCCAAATGGAGGTATTAATAAACTTCTTGGAGGTTAAGCAATCTAATATTTTGCTTGAAAAATTAAGTACTAAAGTAAAGCTAGTATAAATGTGTAACAGCTAAAATAGAATAATTTATAATTATGTAGCAAAATATTTAATAAATATTGCAATTTAAAATCTAGTGCTAACAGTGTATAAACTTTTCTGTATTGTTAGCCTAGATGCACAAATATAATTGATAAATTAAATATTTCTAATATTCAAAAACAGTAAATAAGAAGAATAAACTAGTAAATAATTAACTTGACAATATAATAATAAAATGAAGAAAGAGAGAGAAGATGGCATGTGGATCGAAGCATGCTGATGCGTGATCCCAGAAAAGTTTATGCTCCCACGCATGGGTTTGCTCGCACAGATCTCCTAGAGATACAGAACCAATACAGAACTATGTTTTTCCCGTCAGTGCGCCCAGGGGCGGCTCAATATATTTGGGGGCCTAAGGCGAATTTATTAAAAGAGGCCTTTTTTTTAAAAAAATAATTATTTTTTTAATAAATGCAAAATATTTTAAAAATTTATTTAAAAATAATAGCTATTAGATGTTCCGAAATTAGTGCTTACAAGTAGTGAAAAGCTATGAGAATAGGGCCCATTTATGCTCAGCTATTAGTGTTTAGAAATCTAAACCTTTCAGCACCCTTTAACAACCTAGCTATGTGCATTCATCTACACCACAAATGCTTTCCAATGTATGTGAAGAGGCCCTGCCCCAAAGAATTTACAACATACCTGATCGCATTAGAAGATAGCCCAAGCCAAGGCCTTGTTGAAGAGAACATTTTCTTCTATCATGCTCACCACAGACCTCACCCCCTGGCCCCTCGAAAAGCTAATCAATCACAAAAAAAAAAAAGGAGGTTGAGCTCATTAAACCACACAATATCACTTCCAATTCTCAGGAAAACCCACCCCTCTACTTTAATGGCCAGATGCAGCCCAAACCCCCCACCACGGCACCACACCACCATACTAAACCCCTCAGTCTCCATCCTGAGTCCCTGACCCAATTCCTCCCTGGCTGGCGCCTGGCTGGCTCCCTCCATCCCTCTCCAGAAGACACCCCACAGTCCCCACCCCCTCCTCCCTCTATCCCTCACCAGTCACCACCTCACCCCCATGCTCGCCCCAAAACCCCCCTCCCTCAAGTCCTCAACTTCGAGTGGTGCATCGCTCTCCTCCAGACATGCAAATCCCTCCTCACAAAAAAAAATAGAACAAGATTAGAGATCAAAAAAGAAAAAAAAGGGAGGTTGACGAGATTGAGAGGGATGGAGCCAGGAGGGACTAGGGAGCCCGGGTTCTTGCCTTCTTGTAGCCGGAGCCGGGCTGCCGGAGGACGGTGGACGTGGACCGTGGTCTGTGAACCGCTGGCGCTGACAAGACCGAGAGGGATCAATGGAGCCCAGAGGCCGCGGAGGCCGAAGGCTGGAGCGGCGGAGGCTAGAAGTCGGAGGAGCCGAGCTGCCGAGGAGAGCTGGTCGCTGGAGTCTGGAGAGGAGAGGAGGTCCGGACAAGACTCCGGAGCAGGGGCGGCCCAAAAACTGAAGCTTTGAGAAATGGGAAGCCTCAAGGGGGGAGGTTCAGCAAAGAAAAGGTTCAGGAAAGAAAAAAAAAGCTCTGGGAGAGAAGGGGGGGGAAGCACTGACACTGTAGCCTGTTGTTTGTCAATTTTGCCCGCCTACCTATAGCCCGTAGCTGCCGCCGGAAAGCACTGACACTGTAGCGGTGCCTCCTATCCTAGGCAAAAAAAAAAAATCGGGGCCTTCCTCATGCCGAGGGCCTTAGGCGACTGCCTCAGTCGCCTAAGGCTCGAGCCGGCCTTGAGTGCGCCTCTAGGGAAGAAAGAAGAGCACGTTCACGCTTGCAGATACCTCAAAAAAAAACTTAGAAAAATTATGAGGAGAAGAAAAATTTTCTTTATTTCTTTTCTCCCCAATGATCCCTAGAGCCCTTTTTATCTAGACTCTTGGAATAGAGAGAAGAGAATTTTGATTGTTGTTTGAAATGATCCCTAGAGCCCTTTATATAGGCTCAAGCATGTCAAAAGAAGAAGATTCCCCTTCTGTGGATTGATGATGTGTCTTCTTGTGCTTCTTTGATTCTTCGACTTATTGCATCTTGGCCGTTCATGCTTCATTCCTTCTTCGAGGGGCCTTTCCATTCTTGCTCTTGTGCTGGATGCATGACACTTGTCATGATTTGTTTTCTTTGGAAATTTTTCCATGTTTGCTCCCCTGCTTGTGCATGGATGCTTGCCACTTGGCCGTTGACTAATTTAGTTTTCAAAATTTTAAAATATTTAATTTAATTCAACATATTTAACATATATGCATCGTACGTTTATTTTAGAGCTGATCATGGGCTGAGCCTCGGGCCTAAACTTTATTTATTTTTAATCGAGCCTCCCACCGAGTCTATGTAAAATTTGACAATTTTTTATGCCCAAGCTCGACCTATGATCAACTATGGTTTACTTATAGATGTTAAAACGCAACATATTGATCTTGTCCTATACCCTCGCATGTAAATCAACTAGTTTGATGATTGCGGTATGAAGAAGAAATAAAGGTATATAATGTCAGGAGAACATGGGGTTAGTCACTTACCTATGGTTCGCAAGCTTATTAATCATTGATGGTTTATCATCGCTTTATAGTTATAGTTTGTAAGCAAAACAACAATGCATTGTATTTAGGTCAAATAATAAATAAATTAAAATTTAAATTATTAGTCACTCTACAATCCAAAATCAAATCAATAAATATTTTAGTAAAATATTAACTATAGGTTAAGGATGAAACGTTTAATTGCCAGAAGTCATAGCCTAAGTATTATGGGATAAATTGAGATAAAGCTTAGTTTGCCAAAAAACTTTAGTTAACTTTTATAATGATTGCTTCGTACTAGAATTTCATGACTTGACTTCATGGTCTTCTGAATATCCATGCTGGAAGTTGACTCTCTTTTCACTTTTAGCCAAACACGGTTCATGAGGAAGTGAATTAGTGTCTTAAAGGAACTAATGCTGCTCGCTTATTATTATGGCTTCTTTAAGATAAACTCCACAAGAAGTATTCTAATTTACGATTGAACTCACAATTTAACTCGAGATAAGCATGTTTGGATTAGCATCTTTGAGTTATCAAGGGGTCATATTGACTTAATTCAGTTATTAAATCGGTCATGTTCATGTTTAGAGTTCTAACTTATCTAACTTGTGAGGGCCATGCGAACGTGTGTTTAGTCCCACATTGGTTATTTGCTGAGTAAATTTTGGGTACTTATATAGGATCAAGAAATCAAGGAACTCAAATAATACCTTCTCGCTAGCCATTTTGGATGAGGTTCTGGATTGTTATAAATGGTATCAAAGCGAATTCGGCCCATAACTTATGTAGATTAGGGAACACTGTAGCATGAGTTTATAGAGGTTGACCACAGGCCTATCGTGGTGCTTATGGTTAGATTTGAATGAATTTGAACCCTTAGCTTGACAAAAATATTAGGGCTTGAATGAGGGGAGTATGTGAGGACCAGTGCGGGCGTATGTTTAGTCTCACATCGGTTATTTGCCGAAAATATCTTGGGTACTTATACAGGATTAAAGAATCCAAAAAAATACCTTCCGACTAGCCATTTTGGATGAGGTCCTAGGTTGTTACAAATGGTATCAGAGCGGACCCAGCTCATAACCTATGTAGACTAGGGACACCGTAATACAGATTCATTAGGGTTAACCACGAGCCGATTATGGTGTTTGTGATTAGATTTGAATGGATTTGAACCCTTAACCTGACAAGGACGTCAGAGCTTAAACAGGAAGAGTATGTGAGGACCCGTGCGGGCATTTTTTAGTTCCACATCGGTTATTCACTGAGTAGATCTTAGGTACTTATATAGGATTAAGGAACCTAAATAGTACATTCTGGCTAGCCATTTTGGTAAAGTCTTGGATTGTTATATAACTTATTTTAGAGTAAATTACAAAAATCTCTTTGAAATTAGAAGTAAATTATATTTACACCCAATAGTATAAAAAATCTACATTTATCCCTCCGAGGTTTATTTTTATCCAATATTTTAAATCTATAACTTAACAGAATGTTAATCAAACTGTTAATTTTTAATGAGACCCAAATACCACATCAAGAAAAATTCTTAAAATGACCAAAATAACCTTATAAACCTCTCTAAGGTTTACATTTATTATATTTATACCTAATATTTTGTAAAACCTACAGTTATACTTGGGGTGGCAATTTATGACCCGATCCGTCAGCCCGACCCACGAACGACATGCTTTAAGCAAATTTGGATTTAACATAAATGAATTTGGGTCATAAATGGGTCAACCCGTCTAAATCTGTTTATTTAATGGGTTGGGTTTATGTTTAAAACTTTGACCTATTTAATAATTGGGTCGAGTTATGACCTGACCTATTTAACTTGTTTAATTTGTTTGAAACCAATTTAACTTGTTTTTAACTTGTTTAACCCGACCCGCTTAACTTATTTAAATCCATTTAATCCATTAAAAATTCTTCTAACCTGTTTAATCTGACTTGATTTGTTCAATAAATGAGTTATATGGGTCGGGTTGGGTTACTTATTTAATAAATAGGTCAAATTTAGATTTAAAATTTTGACTTATTTAATAAACATGTCAGATTTTGGTTGATAAATTTTTGACCCAACCCGCATCTAACCCGACCTGTATCTGACTTGGTCCAATCCGCTTGCCACCCTTAAGTTACACCCAGTTAAATTGACAACGTTAGAAAAACCATTTATCTATAAGAATTATCTCTATAAGAAAATAAGGCTCCTTTTCATTTTTTCGACTCTCCAATCTCTTCAAAATATTATATCTTCTAAATTCTTCTTCTCTTCAAGATTGAGTAACTAGAATTTCTTTCTCGTTTTGCCACCCCACCATGAGTGTCCCTTCCTAAAGAGCGACCAACAACAAGCTTCCTTTTCGAGCAGCATCCGATGATGAGCATCCGTAAATCTCGACCAGCATCGGACAATGAGCGTCCTTTCTGATCGGATTTTTATTTTGCTTTCCTGCTCACTATGACATAGAGATCAGGGATACTGGTGTATCATTTGCCGATTCTGAGTTTTACTTATCCAATACCGTAGATATGATTTCTTAATATTGTTACTGCGGATGAAGATTTCTATATCTACATATAGAATTATGATAGCTATGGTAACTTATCATCAAAAAGATCCAAATCAGTATGTGCGTAAGAATTCTTCTTTTTGGAGGGTGCATCGGTTGTGGTTTTATAGTCTAGCTTAGACTATAAATAGGCTGGCTCAAGCGACAAAACTCTTGATACTAGCTTCCTACAGCAGAAAATTTTAGAGGCATCAACTTACTTGAGAAATTTAGATTTCTTTTTCTATGGCACATAGCTCTTTTCTGATGATTCATCAAAATCAAGCTCCAAATCTATAGCGGCTCATAGTTGTTCGCCTTCTTGGATGGATGTTACATCACTAAGGCTAGTTTGGTCATGTTCTAATTTTTTTTTCCTGATATAGCATTTAGGTCCCATTTAAGTTAACGATTTGGCTAATAATCTGTTAAGTTATGGATTAAAGTATTGGATAAAAATAAACCTCCGGGGGATAAGTGCAGGTTTTTCAAACTATTGAATGCAAGAATAATTTATCCCTAACTTCGGAAGATTTTTTGTAATTTACTCATCACTGAGAGACAATTTTGACTTTTTATATGAGATAAATAGATTTACTAATGCCATTAATTTAACTGGGTATAAGTATAGGTTTTATAAACTATTGAGTATAAGTGTAGTAAACGCATACCTCAAGAGATTTTTTTATAATTTACTCTTTATTTTATCATATTTAATAACTGGATTAGGTTGGCATATTAACAATCCGACCTATTTAACCGAATTAGATCATTTAAGACTTGTTTATGTGGTTTAAAGCCTATTTAACTTGTTACTATAGACCTAATCAACTCGACTTGCCATTAAATGAGATGTGCATGTCAGGCTAGTTACCTTTGATTTAAAAACAAGGTTAGTTTCAATTTTGGATGTATGACCTATTTAAGAAATAGGTTGGGTTCGAGCTAATAGATTTTCTTTGATCCTTGTGTCTCCATCAGACTGGCCAATCTATTGCCATGCAAATATAATTTGGTTCCAATGCTTCTTGTAAAATATCTTAGGCTTAGAGCAATACTGGCGATATTTATTGTCTAATAATCTTTTTTGCATAACAAACTAAGAGCCCTACAAAAATGTCAGTTTCTTTCATATGTATGTTAATATTAAATATCAAACACACAAGAACCATTCTTACTTAAACAAGATGGTAACTTGATTGCAATCCTCCTTATCAACTTAAAGAAAAATGAAACCATAAATCCAAATAGACTTAAAGTTTGGTCCATCAATCTCATCAATCTCCAATATAGTGCTCTAGTTAACTTGTACATAGATATTTTTGTCATTTAAACACATTTATTATTATTATTATTATTTGGTACCAATAACATTAGTTAGATGTCAAAAATATTTCCATCCTGAAGCTTAGCACTTTTTAGTAAGATCAAGTTACAAACTTAGGAAATTGCAGCAATATTCTTCCACCCCTTTTTTTTTTTATTTTTTTTGCTGAAATGGATAATTTATACAGATCTAGTACGAATACATCAAAAAAAGTCAAAACACAACTTATCTCAGAGCATACTTGCCAGCTCACTTTTCTCCGAAATTATTGGTTACATACAAGGCTACCCAGTTTGCAGCTCCATTGGGCTCTCTATTGACATGCATGACCTAAAAAACCACCCTACCATAGATCAATGCTCGGATATTTTGAATAAGAGGGTCGAACATGTCTGTACCACCAACTATATGTTAAATTCATCCGATGACCGTAGCCGAACTCCCCACCCCTTACTCTTTATTCATTCAATTTATTTGAGTTTCAAATCTTCCTCAAGGGTTGGTCCAAGTCATTGTTCCACTGCCAGACCCCATGGCCACGATTCCCCCTAATATCTGACTCCATTAAATAAGGACAAATTAGTCATGCTGAAAAATATTTAATGAATCACCGGCACCAACCGACCGACGCCGAAGTCGGCAATTACGGCCTCAGATCCCGACAATGGCGGCGAATACTTCCAAGGAACCCTCATTATCGGAAATCTAAAACGACTTGTATCAATCCCAGCCTCCACGAACTCCTCCAAACCATCAATCCCGATCGTTCGATCAATTAATCCTTTCTTTAATCACCGTACGACTATTCCCAGCCATCCTTATCCTCGAACCATCCCTTAAGACGAGCCACAATGACCGCGCCATTGGATCCACGGAATTACTACATAAAATATCCGTTATATTTAACGGCACATAACCCTTCCATTACACTTATAAAATAACGGAAAAAAAGTTATTTAATTTCTATCTTTATATTTTAATTTTTACCTTTATATACTACAATGAAAATATCTTTCATTTTTAATTTATTCTTTTTAAACAAAATAATAAAAGTCTTATATTAAATAAACATGATTTGGAAAATAATAGCATTATTTTGGGTTATTATCTGCTATTATTTTTTATTATTAGCTGTTATTAACGCTGTTCTAAAAGTTCTATAACATAACCCTATGGTAATACTAAAATTGTGCAACCTATAACGGCGGTGTAATCGGTTAATAATGTTTGATGGAGATTTCTAAATAATGCCATTAGTGGATCGTTACAACCATTTTAATCGTTGTAAGTGTTAATAGATGGGTGTAGATAAGGTGTACCGAATGGACGGTCGAGATTCACCGGTGCCTTTTTATTTTTAAGTTTTTTTAATGAATATTCTTCTAAAAAATTCAAATTTGCATGAATACCTTCTTAAAACTTATATTTATTTTTTACCTCCATAACATACTGTTTTTGCACAAATGCTATAACGGTTCTTCTAACATTATTAACAAAAACTATATTATTTTAATTAAAAATAAAATATAATTTTAAAATTATTTTTTTATATTAATTTTTTTATAAATATTTTTTTTGCACATCCACTATTTTTATTTGAAATCGTTAATTTTTTAACAGCGTTAGATGGTATAAGTACATATACAAAAAGAAGGATAAAAAAATAAAATAATAAAATAAGTATTTTATAAGGGTATACATGTAAATATTATTTTTGGAAAAACATTCATGCAAAATTTGATATTTAGAAGAATATTTATTAAAAAAAACTCTTTATTTTTTAATCAATTATAGTTACGATAAATTATTTTTATAAAAGGAAATATTCTATTCAAATTATTTTAATCGTCGGTATATATAATATCTGGAGAATCTCTTTCGGATCCTTCGATATCAGTCCTGTCTATCTCGCTCTCCTGCTGCGTTGGCTGCGAGAAAATAGCGTGGCCTCGTCTCGCCTGGGCTTCGGATTCGAAGAAACCCTAATTTGGCGGAGTGGCGGGGATGAGATCTCGATGGTTCGGGAGCCAGAGCCCTCTCTTGATCTCTTCCCGGGCTCGCGGACGAAGCCTCCTTGGCAGAATTTCTGGATTTTTTTCGGGGTAGGTTTATTGTTTGAATCGGATTAAAGGATATAGAACAATTGATTTTCCAAGTTTTTTTGTGTGTGAGGATTTGAGAAAATTTTATTTTTTTTCCTTGGATTTTTCTTGATGTTAATGTTTTTCGAAGTTCGGAATGCTATTCCGGTTACTTCTTATGCCTTGATAATGATTAATGTTGCATTGAAAGGAAAAGGCAGAAATTTTCATGTGATTTCCCTCTCTTTCTTCTTTTCGCGGTATACTTCTAATTTTCCTTTTTACTCTTTTTTTTTTACGAAGTATTACAAATGTTGAGCTGAGATACCTAATATATTTTAAAGTCCCATATGGAATCTGGTTTTTAACGTTTTTCTTTATAATTACTCTTTAGGAATGTGTTACTTTTATCGGTGAAGAACGGATTGTTTTAAGCAATTTTTTCTTTTTTGATTTCACTTTTGATTTTGGAATTTGAGTTTATTTCTTTTTCTTTTCTTCAGACGATGGATGAATTTTCTTCCTGGTAAATAAAGCGAACGACTTGTTTTCCTCCATGGCTTATATGATCGTGATCTTAGATGCGCCCACGAATGTGGAATGGGGGATAGCATTTTATTGAGTTTATTTCCTTTTGTAGTTTATTGAGTTTGAAAAAAAATTACTGTATGTCCTCATGATTGTTATTGTTCTTTAATGAGACGATTTTGAGCTTCTAATTTTCTTTGTAGGTAATTAGGTTTGATTGAAAGGAGCCATGGATTCTGCCGAGGTTGAAGAGAATCTGTTCGCACCTGGTGATGCCAAGGTCTTCCCATCAAACTGATTTCCATAAACAAATTCAGTGGAAGGCCTTGATTTCTCTTAAAATTGATCAATAAGAGGAAATTTTTGTGATTGCATCCTTGTAACCATTCAGGCTGTAAATATAATTGTAGTGAACCTTGGATATTAATATTTTGACATTGTTCACAAACTACCCAAGAATAAGTTGCCTGTGTACTGTTTCCTCCTTTCCTTGTAGCTAATATTCTTATATGAACTTGATAAATTTCTTGCTTTAAAATAATTCTTCTTATTAACAGTTCATGGCAAAATTTTGTTTTAAACAAGTTTGCACTTTTTTCCAACTAGTTTCGTGAAGAGTTAGTGCTATTTGGAAATATGCCCAAAAGATTTTTCTAATAGTACTCTGGTATTATTGGATGGTTAGAAGGGCTTTGAAAAAATACAACTAGAACAATTATTTAGTTTATATTTTATCCTAGAGTGGGTATTAAGATTAAGCGTCTGAGGAGATCTTCGTGTTTGTATGCAGTTGCATGGAGGCATGTGTAAACAACTTTCTTCAATTGTTTATAAAGCTTTGGGGATCTTTCCGGTCTTGGAGGATGCAAGACCTAGAAGCAAGTCTGGTTTGCAGGCACTGTGTTCATTGCATGTAGCTCTCAACAAGGCCAAGAGCCTTCTTCTGCATTGTTCAGAATGCAGCAAGCTTTACTTGGTGAGTGTTTTCTATTGTGCAAATTGACTATATGGTCATCCGATTTTTTAGTTTTCTTGACCAAATGGCTGCATATAGGATTTTATCTATTCATTTTCTTAGCTCTTAGCAAAAATGCATGGTGGCTGTGCTTTGATAAAATGTTAACAAAACTGTCATCTGATGCATTAAAGAACTTTGAGCTACGAGTAATTTACATGTACAACACTACTAGCTTATCAAGTTTATGTCTCAAAGACTTTCTGCAGACATGCAATTCAGGGATTTATTTTTAACTAATCTACCTAGAAGAACAACCTTCTTTCTTTTTTTTCCTCTCATGAGTTAGTTTTGTTGATGATATTGCAACTTCCATGTTAAGATATCATGAATAGGACAAATAGTTTATTGATTTAAATCTTTTACAAGCCCCGGTTTGACGCTTTATGGAATTAAGCTGCTATTACTGTTTTGGGTCCAAAAACTGTCTTTAGAAGCATAAGTGTAATACAGAATACTTATTCTTTATATAAGCTTAGATACTATGTGATGCTCTGATGTCAGATATATTCTTATTCTATTATGTATCTAATTGAAACTCTATTCCCTTGCATGAGAGGGTGCATGCATGATGCTATAGTCTTAGTATGGAACATTAATTTTATATCATTGCCTTATGAAAAACATAATCAGCTTCATGTGCTGTAATTGCTAGAATGGTTTAGAGGCTAATTTCTGCTCCTTCTTGATGCTGCATCTTATATCTATTTCTCTTTTTCAATTATTAGGCTATAACTGGGGATTCCATTCTTACGAAATTTGAGAAGGCAAGATGTGCTCTCCAAGAAGCTCTTCGGCGTGTTGAGGACATAGTTCCACAAGCTATTGGTTGTCAGGTAAATTATAGAGGTTAAACTAGCGGAGGACTTGCTGTAATATGGTACATTGCTTTCAAAAACTATGAGTTATTATATTTGTTTCAGTTGTACATCAATATTTTGCCAATCGTATCTTTGCACTTTCGCCCCATTATCTCCTATGTATAAATCATTATGATGATATATAACCTGAAAATCTACTATGCAGAATTATCCTTAAAACATCTCCTTGTCTTGGAAATAATGTTCTTCCCATAACGGTGCTGCAAAATGAAGGAAACTACTGTTTTCCTTGCTTACAATGTAATTGCTGAAAGCAGTTCTAATAATAACTTTTAGATTCTGTTTCATGATCAACATATGGAGTGACCAGTTCAGATTTCAGGCCTAGCTGTATGGTAACGGACCTTCGGTAAAAATCAGGAGTTATCCAGCAACTAGGTGAAATCGAGAAACTATCATGAGGGCTGATTCTGGAGATGTGTACGCGAGATGCCCTTTGGTTATTTGTATTATATTAAGGTTCTTTTTTTGGTGGGCCTTTTGAGGTTCTTCTTGATGGATGCAAGACGGTAATGATAATGTGTGGAGACCTGTATCAATATATTGCTTCATATGTCAACAGGATAGAACTAGCTACATACAATGATGCATGCATGTGTGTGCATGTGTGCATGCATGCATACATATGCATATTTACGTGCATGCACAGATACATGCATGCCTGTATGCATGCATCCACCGATACATCCGTCCGTCCATATATACATAGTACATTTACAGTACATAGATACATGCTTATAATCAAATTAGCAGCCAATGAGCTTAATGTAGCGTATTTTGGTAAATACTAGCTGAATACATTTTGCTAGTTAAAACATCAAAGTTCTATCTGATTTGTTTATACATGCAATCAAATTAACGGGCAATGAGCTTAATAAAGTTTCTTTTGGTAAATACTAGCTGAATACAGTTTGCTACTTGAAAACATTGATGTTCTACCTGACTTAACTTGGAAATGTTTAATGGGTCATGAGTTTATTTTTCCTCTTTAATGTTCATCTTTTAGAGATTTTGCTTCCCATCTTCTTGCATACAATAAATGATAGTTTCCTGTAAAATCTATAACCAACTCCAACAAAAGCTGGAGAGTGGTTGACTTTTCGCCCGTTCAATCAAAGATAACTCACTCTAGGTTCACATTTATTTTCATTTTAAAATTTTGCTTTAGATGGCTATATCTATTGAAGGGTATACTCTTCCATCGTCTCTTTGGCTTCTCTGATAATGGATTTTCCTGAACCATTTTTTGTGACTCAACCTACAATTTATTGCATGGCTGTGAACAGATGTAGGACTGCCTTTTTTTATGATAGGAGTTGTAGTTGAATGCTTTCATTGCCCATCTATTATATCTACATATTGACAAACTTTATGTTACTTGTTTCCTGAATAGTCTAATTTCATATATTCTTGTCAGATCATGGAGATTGTTGCTCAGCTGGAAGGCACCATTTTTACATTGGAACCATCAGAGAAGCAAGCAGGTGAGGAAGTGATTGCTTTGCTTCAAAAGGAGAAAAGATTTAATGGTAATTCCAATGATGGCATTGAACTTGAAGTTTTCCACCAAGCTGCTTTAAAGCTTGGTATCACATCCTCTAGAGCAGCTCTCACTGAGAGAAGAGCTCTCAAGAAGCTGATTGAAAGAGCCCGTGCTGAGGAAGACAATAAAAAGGAATCCATTGTGGCTTACTTATTGCATCTCATGAGAAAATACTCCAAGCTTTTCAGAAGTGAGACACCAGATGATACCGACTCTCAAGGATCTTCTCCATGTTCACCTACTGGCCTAGGCTCTGTTGAAGGTGTCAATAGGAACAACCAAGCTTTTGAGAGGCAGCTAACAAGACTCAGTTCTTTCAATTTTAAGCAGAATGGGGTGAAATCTGGAAACATGCCAATACCCCCTGAGGAGTTCAGATGCCCGATCTCCTTACAGCTCATGTATGATCCTGTCATTATTTCATCTGGGCAGACGTATGAGCGTGTGTGCATTGAGAAATGGTTTAATGACGAGCATAGTACTTGCCCCAAAACCCAGCAGCAGCTCTCCCATCTCTGTTTAACTCCCAATTATTGTGTGAAAGGCTTGATTGCTAGTTGGTGCGAACAGAATGGTGTTCCAATTCCAGATGGTCCCCCAGAATCTCTTGATCTCAACTATTGGAGGCTAGCATTATCAGAGCAAGATGCTACAGATTCCACATCTACAGCAACCATCGACTCCTGCCAACTGAAGGGTGTCAAGGTGGTTCCCTTGGAGGAGAATGCTGCAATAGAGGAACCCAAAGTGGATGAGAGTGTCAGTTTGGAAAATGGCCCCTGTGAAGACCGTGAAGTGGATGAGCTTGAAAGATATGAAAGCTTGCTAGGTGTGCTCAATGAGGTTAATGATATCAAGAAACAACGGAAAGCTGTGGAGCAGATAAGGTTCCTATTGAAGGACGATGAAGAGGCAAGGATCTATATGGGTGCAAATGGATTTGTTGAGGCACTCGTCCGGTTTTTGAAGTCAGCTGTCTGTGAAGGAGATGAGAAAGCTCAGGAGGTTGGAGCGTTGGCACTTTTCAACCTTGGTGTTAACAATAACAGGTATGACAGTCACTATTTCTTAAATTCTCCTTATTTCGTAGGTCATATACCTCCATTTGATCCCCAGAGAATAAATAAAGTAAGCTGAACTACAGATTGCAAGTATTATTCTCATTGTCCTTGTTCTTTTTCTTCGCTAATATCTTCACAAACTTCTTCACATTGATTTGTTTTGCTTTATTATTACTATAAAACTCATAAATTCATGTGTCCATATGTGTCAAATGCTTACATGATCAACAGACACATATTTGAATAATTACTCCCAGATCTCCTACCACTCCCTTATTTTTCTTGCATTCTTATTGCTGTGTTGCTTCTGGCGGATATTCAGGAACAAAAAAATGTTGCTATCTGCTGGAACGGTACCCCTGCTTGAGGAGATGATTCAAAACTCTGAGACCTGCGAGGCGGCCACTGCTCTCTACCTCAATCTCTCCTGCCTTGATGAGGCCAAACCTGTCATTGGGTCAAGCAACGCTGTCCCTTTTCTGATCGAGCTCTTAAAGTCCAATAACGCTCGAAGCCACTCGTGCAAGCATGATGCCCTCTACACCCTATTCAACCTGTCCACTCATCCCCCAAACATCACTTGTCTCCTTACCTCTGGCATCATCGAACAGCTACAGTCCCTCCTTGCGGTACCTGCAGAACCTCCAGGCTACACATGGGCAGAGAAGGCCCTTGCTGTCTTCATAAACCTATCATCAAACACTGCAGCAAAGAAACACATAATGTCGACCGCAGGCTTGATTGGGGCGATGGCTGCGGTCTTGGAGAATGGTGAGCCCATCGAGCAAGAGCAGGCAGTGTCGTGCCTCTTAATTCTGTGCAGCGACAACGAGAAATGTAGCCACCTGGTGTTGCAAGAGGGCGTAATACCGGCTTTAGTGTTGGTGACTGCAAATGGAACGCCAAGGGGTAAGGAGAAGGCACAGAAGCTTCTGAAGCTGTTCAGGGAGCAGCGGCAGCGCGAGATGTCCCCGGTGCAGACTCAGCTGCATGAGGTGCATTCAGCAGTGACTGTTGGTGATAGTGGGGGTGAGGATGCATCTGAACCCACATCATTGTCTAAATCAAGATCCAAGAGGCTTGGGAGGGCATTCACATCAATGGCATCAATGTGGAAGTACAAGAATCGTTCTAGGCATCAATACTAGAATGTATCTCAATGCCTGTGGAAATTGTTCTTGTAATTTTAATCCGTTTCTTTTACTCTGGAAGTTACCCCCCTGTGGCATTTTCCTTTTGCCTTGGAGGACAACAACCCAGAGATGTACAGGCCTCCCAAAATGGAGTTTCTTCTGATCTCTTCTTCTAATTGTTCATGAGCTTCTCTAAGACCAGGGCATCCAAACCGATTCTTTTGCTGAAGTGGTTGTATAACCAGTCTATGATAAACATTTTTTTATTGATGAAAATATAGAAAACCATTGTCTAGCCCCTCTAGCTCAGCCGGTAGAGCGCAAGGCTCTTAACCTTGTGGTCGTGGGTTCGAGCCCCACGGTGGGCGTTTTTTTTAAGGCTAATCAACTAACGGCATCAGTTCAAATATGGATGCTAGATGCATAAAAAAGGATGGGGATTTTTTTTTTGAAAAAAAATTAAAGCCAATCTATGTTCTTTTACATCATTAATTGTTATATATTCCCTATTTCTTCTGCATCATTACTTCATTAATTCTTATATGCTTCCTATTTGTTGTTGTTTCTTCTGTTTTATTATGCTTACTTGGTTGTATATTTTGCTACAATGCAATTAGTTCAGTTTACCTGCAGAAACTATCGAATTCATTCAAATATGATGTTTAATTAGGTTTCTTCTATTCCGTTAGAAAACATTTTTCTCCGGTAGTTCCTTTACATCATTACTTCATTAATTGTTATATGCTCCTTACTTGCTGCTGTTTCTTCTGTCTTATTATGCTCAGTTGGTTGTAGATTTTGCTACAATTTGATTATTCAGTTTACCTGCGGAAATCATCGAATTCGTTAAAGGTTCATGTCGATGTCGAAAGCATGGTCCTGTTTTGTCTTATATCTGCATCTATCATTATACACTTGCATGGAAGCTAGGGCAGCCTGCTTGAATTTGCTCTAGGATTTCAAGGATGGCAAACAAACCAAGCTGCTCATAAACATCTTAGGGCTCGTTTGGATCGCAGGAAAAGAAGGAGGAAAAGTATGGTCAACGGAAAAGTAATAAGATGCCTTTTGTTTGGTTGGAGTTTTCAAAGAAGAGAGACGGAAAAGTTGTATTCCCATGGAAATATGATTCCCACATTTTATGGGAAAGTTTTTCCCATGAGAAACATGGAAAAGTTACTTTTCCATGAGGCGAGAATCACTCCATTTTTATTTTTTCCCAAAAAAGCCCTTCAGCATTAAAGAATCATTAAAAAGGCATTAAAGATCTAATTTTTATTAAGGGTATGATAGGAATTATGCATAACTTTCCTAGGAAAGTGGATGGTCAACCAAACATAAGAACTTTGGAAATCTATCACTTTCCCATGGTTAACCAAATATGCCAAAAGTACTTTCCTAGGCATTCTCTTCCTAGGAATCTGTTTCCTAGGGATCATATTCCTAGGAGGAAAAATGCTTTCCGAGAACCAAACGAGCCCTAAGGCTCGGCTCTGCAAGAAACTTATTTAGACTTGATTTAACTAAAAAATTAATCGAGCTTGAACATTTTTCGTAGCTCGGCTGATAAATAATCCAAGTTCGAACAATGTAGGCTTAGGGAAATAAATTGGAGTGGCTTGGCTCAATAAAAAAAAAATTCTGCTTAAAATTGGCACATACAGTAAACAAGCCATGCTTGAAAATACCTTGTTAAGCTTGGCTGGAGCTGATGAGCCAAGCCTGGAGAGCATATTACTAGACTTGGTTCAGCTCAACAACAAGGATAATTGTGTTTATGCAATATAGCACATCAAATAATTCTCTCCTTTGTCTACATCATCTGGACAAAGCTTGTGCCCACGGAGTCCAAGTTAGAATTCTCTAATGCTATTTGGTTTGGTTTTTATTGTCCACATGTGATTGTCCACTAGGATTCTCATTTGACATGGACAAGGTGGAATTGTAGATGATGGTGGCAGTGATGGACATACAAGGATCCAACTAATTATTTGACAGAAAACATGGATACCATGTAAAAATTTATCGGGCAAGAATTCTTATAGAGATGAATTTAGAACTCAACCTGGGTCAGTTGTGATGGTGCATGCTAGCATAATTTTAGGATTACGTAATAACTTGCATCACTTATAATATTTTTCTTTATTAACACGATTGTATATCAATATGCGTTATTTTTTTTATTAACATGATCTTGTTAGAGTGATTTTAGAATTTCATAACAACTTGTATCACCCATAATATTTTTCTTTATTAGTATGGTCGTATATCAACCTATATTTATTTTCTTATATAGAGTATATATGTAAGTATATATAACTCTTAAGATATACCGAATGTGATAAAATATAAAAATAAAATTATTTTTCTTTTTTCTCCAAATATTTTAATGGAGCAAAATTGGCAATCTTCTCCATCCGGTTTAAGAAACCACCGGTCAGTCCTCAACTCAGCTGGTTGGCATGGCTTCTCCCTCAACACGCATTCCCTGATAATTGTATTGTATCATATATTTTTCAAAATATATATTAAAAAAATTAAAAATGAATGGTTGCATCCTTTGTTAGTGATGCGAAAACCATTTTGTTTATTAGTTGTTTGTGCATAATTTGGAATGGACAAACCTCCAATGGTCTGTAGTGGTGCTCTTGGGAAACTCTTATTATTAAAAGTTCTTAGATTTTGGGCCTTTTTTTTTTCTTGGATTGGGTCCTCATCCACTCAGGAACCGGCCCGGCCCATGAATAAAGGTATCACCCCGAACGGCAGATCGCAAGATGAACAACAAATTCCAGAGTCCGCCAAACTATTCGTCTGTTTTTTTCCCACGTTCGAATGCCACTCGTCCCTCCATCGCCATGTTTTCTGCTAGCTTTTGAGACGCACTATTTGAGTGAACGACGGCAAAACAGCCCTTCCTCCCACCGATTGCAAGCAAACCATCTGAATCTTTCTTAGTCTTCATTAGCTTTGAGTCTCTTCTTTCTGCTCTGCTCCCCTTATTTCCTCCCGTGATAGATAGGTTGTGTCTGGAAGGAGAGGGTGGCGGATTTAGGAGATGGAATGGGTGGGAGCAGAAGGGAGGAGGGAGGCAGTGGTGGTGTGTGGCGAGAAGATGAGTGCAGGGATAACCATTTGGGCTCTGGAGACTGGGGAGGAGCTCCTGAGGATACCTACATGCGCCTCGCCTCCCCGTGGCCTCCTCTGCATCAAGAACCACCTCCTTGTGGCCTCCCAGCTCCAGAACCATCGACAGTTTGGCGGGGGCGCCATCTTCTCCTGGGCTTTGAACAAGGTGCCGCCACCTTCACTCCTATCCTGTTCCTTTGGATTCTTGGTATCGTCGGCCTGTTTGAGCATTCCTATAGGATTGGACTGAAAATTCTATAGAATTCATGAATTGGGCCGTCCATTTAAGCATGATCCTATATCAACCAAAAATCCCCCGAACCAAATCCTATGGAAAGAACAAAAAAATATCGATTTTTGTAGTCCAAAGAGTAGAATTTGGGATGAGTTCGGACATGTTCTTAGAAAATGCCAGATAGATGGGCTAATAAGCCCGATTTCTATAGAATTTTGAGTCCAATCTTATAAAAATATACAAACAAACCCTAAGTTTTATAGGTAAAATTAAGAAAAAATGATATTCCAAGGATGTATTTAGCCTTACTCTTGCTTTAGGATAGCTTAAATATGATCTCTTGTTCCAACTATTTGAAGTTGTTTTTATGAATCTTCGTTCATCAAAGTTTTGGTATTCAGGCTATATCTTATGCCATTTCAAGATTATACAAATAGTACGTAAAATAAAATTAACTAAGAGATGCATTGTTGGGGAGATAATGTTAAAATCTTGACCAGGTTGCTTACTTGGTCCATCTGAAAATTCATTTGAGTTTCTAATTTGGACTGCCGACTTGCAAGCAAGCGACCCGATGCCCGATCCGACAAAAATTCTGACTGATCCCATCTTGTTCAACTGATCCTCTGGTTGGATGGCTAAGTTTTGAAACTGATTTGGGCATTTAATGTGGTTTCCTTTTGGGCATTTGTGTAATGGGTTATTTGCTTAATTACAAGTTTGGTGGTTTATGTATCTTGCATAATTATGCCTTTTTTTTTTCAAAAAAAAAAAAACCTTTTGAGAAAGTTTATGCTCAGTTTGTAATACCTATCAAGCCAAGATCTTCTTCAATTTCATTGCTGGGCTTCTAATTTTAGTTTTTTTTTTTTTTTTGAATTACTCATACGGCAGTATAATATTAGAAAGCATTTCTTTTGCTGCTTAGGTAATTGTTATTTAGCAAAGGCATCATCTTTTTTTTTCTTTTGGTTATTTGTGTGTGCTCGCGCAATTGATTGTCTCTCCATTTCCAGCCTCAAGCTCCTCATAGAAGCTATCCAATGGAGGCTATTGGGCCCATTGCTAACTCCAAGGATGGTATATATCTTGCTGGGGGAGCTCCTTCTGGCAATATATACATATGGGAGGTAACTGCCTCATCTTTTCTCTTACAAATTTGCTCTTAGTGATAGAATATCTGTGTCATGTTATCTTGCCCATCAATATAATTACCACTCTTTCTTTAAGCACTGGAAGTTCTTTAAATTGATCTAAATATCCATTAGTCAGACATGAGAAACCAGAGTTCAAGATTGAAACTAAATTTGCCAAATCTATCCATTATTAACTAATTTACTCTCAAGTTTCCAATGCTGTGGCTTCTTCTGTAGCATGCTTGTTTGTGTGGTGCACTGAGTCAAAATCTTATTAAACTGTTTATAGGTTCCAAGTGGAAGACTGCTTAAAAGTTGGCATGCTCATCAGACATCTATGAGCTGTTTAACCTTCTTCCCTGATGACTCTTTTCTTATTTCTGGTTCTGAGGATGGTATAATTTGTGTTTGGTCTATGATCAGGTAAGAATCAAATCTTGGCCTTCATGTTTTTTAGTTAAAAAATTCTTCTAGGCCACACTTCTCTTTGTCTGATGAGGCCACCATCATAAGCTCCTGGTCATTTTCTTGTGCAAGTGTACTAGATGTTGCAGGTCCTCAAGCATGTCATAGCTTTTCTCCTTTCCATATTTGGTCAGAGCATGGATCCTCTATCACTGGGCTGTTACCAGTGTGTTGTGGTGCTAATCTATTACTGATATCAAGCTCTCTCGATGGCACTTGCAAGGTTATAAGACACATATTTTCCAATCTGGATGATTTCCATAGCTTTCATATGCTTGGCCTTCTATGAGTTTAACTGATTAACAGTTAATTAATTCATCCTCTACATATAGAGTGATGCATGCATGCCTAAATGCATGTAACTGCTGCTACTTTGGTTTAGTTTTCTCATAATTCTGATTCTGCTTAAAGTTTTGTAGGTATGGGACCTTGTTTTGGGAAGGGTACTGCAAACCCATGCCTTTTCAGTTGCTGTGACTGTGATGGCAGTTGATCCAGGGGAGCAACTACTGTTTTCTGGAAATGAAGATGGTAGAATTCATGTCACTGAACTCAATATTGGACTGCAAGAAAATCCAACAGTGATTTCAGAGGATGATTCTGTAGTTTTATGTGGACACAAGTAACTATTACTTACATGTTTTCTGAAACTCCAGGCATTTCGCATGTAATTAATTTGAGCAAGTCTTAACAATGAACATCCATTTGTTTTAGACTACTTTAAGCTAACAAATCTTCTTTTACTAATTATTGGCATGGAACAATAATATGTATATACCAGCTGTCCTTTCTTGCACATATGTATATAACTGGATTAGTTCGAGCATGTTTGTCTTTGACAGTGAGAAGATATGATTTTTTCCCCCTTCTAAAAGGAATAAGAGGATTCATAAAAGTGGAAAAAGTATGGCATATGAGGGTTTATCTCAGCTTCTTTTAGTTTCATTGATTTCAAATGCGTCGGTATGAGAAACTGTTTCTTGCTTTAGTTTTGATTGCTTGCATGTCAAAATTCTCTGTGCAAGGATGCTGGTACTAGATTCAGTCTATGCTAGCTTGAAATGATAAATCTCATGGCTTTGTAGGGAACCAATCACTGCTTTAGCATTTAGTTCAGGGGGCCTATGGTTGATTTCTGCATCGAAGGATTGCACCACTTGCCTCTGGGATGTCAAAACTTGGCAGGTTGTTCGAAAATTCAGCCATGGAAAAGGTAATTCAGATCTACAGATCATCCTGATTTTAGTCTTAGGTTTAGCCATGATGCATCACATCTTGTTGTTTCTCACAAGAGCTTGCAATCCTCATTTTCATGCACAACTACTTGTTCATTGACAGGTTGTGTAACAAATATAGTGGTGATCCCACAATCGTCACTCTCCGCATCAGAGAACGGTAGAAATCGCCGACAGCCTCATGCCTCTCAATTGGACAAGGCTCCTCAGCTAAACATTGCACCACAGGGAACAGTGGCTTTTCTACCAACATATTGTTCTCAAGAAGATCATGTTCTCATTCCTAGTTTTCAAACATCTGGACTTATGAACAGGCATATTCTTGATCTGGAGGTCTTTTCCTTTCTCTCTAACACACAGACCTTGAAAAATATGATGTTATTGTTGTGTTCTAATGATTCGATGGGAAAACATTTTCTACATTGGCAGCAAGGGAGGACCCTGGAGGCAATCCAGATGAAGGTGGAGGCATGCGTGGAGAACCGACAATCGACTGTCAGAATGGCTAAGAACATGATGTCCATTAACAAAATCCTGCAGTCACGATTGTTAGATTTGATGGAACTTCGGCTATGCAATGCTTCCCAAGTAGGAGAGTGAAGACTAATGGGCCTGAGGAGACAAGACAGCTTCCCAAGTGAAGAAGATTGTGACAAATTCTAATGTTGGTCGTTACAATAGTGTTGTAATTTGTAGATTTGGATGACTCTGTGTAAGCGCTTGCATGGTTCAGTTTTGTTAATTTATGGATATGGATAGTATTTCATCTTTTCATGTCACAAGCTCATTTTATTCCTAAAACCATGCAATATGACTAGTTTTGAGCATAAAAATTCAAGTTAGGCAGTTGGTATGAAATGCCATGCTGGAGTTGGTGGAAAACTTCTTACCTATTTGTGCTACGGTCCTTCACCTGCATCTCATCAACTGCTATCTAGCCCTTTCTTATGGTGGCTATAGAAAGAAAATTTGAAAAAAAGTACAAGGAGATCGATAAACCTAAAAAGATCCATCCTAGTTCTCATTGTTAAATCTAGAGAGAGGGATGTTCATCTATTTTTCACTCCCGAGTTGCTATAAGACATTTTCTAAGGCAAGAGGATTAGTTCGTAATGGTCAGATGGGTTTTATTTTGGGGCTTGCCCTAGCGCTCACGTCCCTTCACCTGGCTATGAGAGTTATAGACTCACTATTTAGTCATGCATCTCCAAACATTTGGACTTAGATTATTATAGTGTGAGTGTGTCACCTTACCGCTCTCTCTCTCTCTCTCCACGTGTTAATAAAATTACATAATACATAAGTATAGAAATAAATATATAAATAGCTCATAATATCTTCTGGCAAGGTGATCTGGTGAGCCCCAACATGCACTAGGTTTCTATCTTCTGGTCTTATTGAGGCTTTCAGACTCCTCAAGAAGAGTGGTACCATTGTCCCATGAAAATCTAAAAAAAAGAATTTAAGAATAAAAAAATCAAATATAAAGCAGGAGCTTGCTTCCCCCCTTCGCCTCGCCATGCCACTAGATCTATAATGACCGGCGAGTCGGAACATGTACATAACCACGCAGAGCGCCGGGCCGGGAATCGCAAGAATTTGAAAGTCCTTTATGGGTTCCATATTAACTTTGGCTATTTGCATGAGATTTTTGTGTCACTAACAACAAAAAAGGTGAGAGGACTAGAAATCAGGGAAGTTCATCAAATTATGTGACATCATAGATCACCTTTTCACATGTGTGGGACATCATAGATCACCAAGCTGAAAATTTACTGAAAAATCTTAAACTTAAGATTTGTCATCTAAGTGATGGTCATGATTTATATTCACCATCCGATCAACATCTTGCGCTATAAATCAGTCATCAGAAGTTATATATATATATATATATATATATATATATATATATATATATAGGGAGAGCATGCACAGTTCTATCTTTGGTGGTTGGAACAGTGAAAGAGGTAGAGTGGCAAACATATAAAGTTGTTTGGAGACCCGCATTTGCATTGCTCTAGTGGCTTGCTAGTGGCAGTGGAAGAGAAACATCTCGATTTCGTTAGAAAAGTTACTATCATGTGCAACGCATAGGAACCATCACTTTGCACAAGAAGTTTTCTTTCTTTCTTTTTTTTTTTCCTTACATGTTATGGAGCAGTAGAACTGGATTATTTCTACCAAATTGCACTGCAAAGTGTTTTTTTTTTTTCCCTTTCTTTCGAGCAAAATCTTGGATGGGATTTTACTGTGGATTCCATGCTTCTAGAGAGGATAACTCCGTCTATCATCTCTACTGTTTGCCATTGGAAGGGGGAAGAAAGAACATGCACACTTGAAGAATGTAGTACAACGGAGAGTTATATGCTGCTTTCGAAAAGGATGAATCGTTTCCAAAAAAAAATCTATTGATTCTCTTTCAATTAATTGAATCATAAGCGCGATGATTTACTTCATAGACGAGATCTTTGGTTCAAGTCTCTAGTGCTTCGCTTCTCTTAATATATTTTAGACGTACATAAGAGCAATGCATGTGAGAAGGATGTGATAGGTGAGGAAGGATGTGATGGATGCCTGTGATCTCTTTTATTAACGCACCTTTTGTGTCTCTTTTGAAAGAAAGGAAAAGAACCTGGACCAAGGTTAACCCATCAAATAGGGTACTAACGTGCCCACAGAAGGAGGGCATGCACGGTTTGACGACACGTCTAGGTGTTAGCTTTATTATACGGTATAGACGTCATCTTAACGTATCCATAGTTTCTTTTTTATGTTTTAAGGTTCCCTACCTGTCTTATATGCTGTTTACATTACATAAAACATTGGATGCTACTCTGCAAATGATCATAATGATTTGCATGTGCCATGAAACAGAGCTTCCATATTATGTCAAATTTTTGTTATTGCCGCTTTGTACGTATTCGGACATTCGATATTTAGAGAGGCTTGTCCAATAGGTGGTAAAAGCCATTGTCGGCTAGGTTGAAGGGATCCAGACTGTCGCCGACCGTATACGGCTTTTTACGATCTTTATCCTGATATTTTTATTGCTGCACAAAAATTTTCCAAAAATATTAGATCTCAAGCATTCTTGAATTCTGGAAAATTTCAACCATTCAAACTTCCAATGTTTTTGGATTAACACGATGGGAGAACCATATATGAATGTTTAGTTCTATATCGGCTATGTAATAAGTAAATTTTGGATATTTATACAGAATCAAGAAGCTTAAATAATACTTTTTGGCTAATTCTTTTGGATAAGGTCCTTAATCATTACACATGCATAGCTTATCTAGTCTATAGCTGCCAATTTATATATATATATAAAGGATAATTTCGTTTACCGTGCTTATTGTGCTAAAACTTTTTTCTTTAGGTTCCACAACTAATTTCTTCCTCCAATATCCAAACCTTCTAATACATTAAGAAATCCCTTAATTTACAATTCAAAATGATATCTGTATGCAAGTTATCTTTAAAAATTCAAAATTGAAACTGCAGCTCTATATTTGTGCGTTTATAATGGAACAATATCTTGATGCACAATAAATCATTAAAAAGAAATATACATAATTGAGCATGTCCCAGGATCTTACAAAATTAAGCTCCTTATTGTATAACTAAAACTGAAAAAAAATGGAGCAGTTGGAGGCCTGCCCATGAATAATTTGTCTATAACTTAATTATATTAGTCAATGATCTAGGATTCTTTTCCCGGTTACTTGTCTTAGATTTTTTTGAGACCAAGAAGAAAATCTCAACAAAGAAAGAAATAAGAGAAGTATAACAAATAAAAGTGGAAGGACATTAATATGACTCATGCGATTTAAGAATTTTAATGAAAGAAAATCTAATTTCAAAAGTTATTTAACGGCATGAATCACGGCCATCCATAGGAAACACCTTTCTAGAAACTTTTATTGTAAATAACAATTGCCTTTATATTATAGTATCACAGCCACCTATTTTGTAGGCTGGTAACAATTCTATCCTTTCATCATTTGTTGGTTGATCATAGTTCTCTAACAAAAATTTACTCCTTGTAATCTCACTTATGTCCGTCACGCATGCATCATGAGTATTATTCTATAGTAAAAAGATTGTTTTAAGCTCATTTTTCTTCAGGAATTATCGTTTAGTTTTTAGACAAACATTATTTTTTAAAAAATCTTGTAATAGGGTAGTATTTGTAAAATAAACATTAATATTTATTGCGATCATACCAACATTAAAGCATCGGATCTCATCAGAACTTTGCAGTAATACATGATTGGGCAAGAGTGACATAATATCTAATTGCTTAATCATATATTTGTTACTCGTCTCTAACCGATATTCTCTTCTTTTAAACTCCCATACCATACCCATCCAATGTTACCGTTCAATTTCAAATCTTATATTTCCAGAGGTGCATTTGCACATGCCTATGTACCACATCGTTCTATGAAAAGAAGGATGGATGTAGCTTCCCCGTTCTTATAAATGCCAGACCGAAGATGCCAATCATGCTCCATTCCAAATGCTAGGTTGATTTTTTTTTTTCCCCCAGCTACTACGTACTACCTCGAAAGGCCCTTCCCACAATTCTTCTCTTCCATTTTAGTTTCACTCTTTCTGATGGATCTGAACACTCCATGAAACGGAATGTGCACCTTACATTAGTCATTCATCCTAAACATTTGGATCCATGTAAGTTTTAACTCATGTAACTCGGGAATATATTAGCCTTTTTCACCTTTTGGATGTGTTGGGGGGAATAAGATTTTTTTCCAAATAACATAAATGCCCCTAAGAAGCCGTACAACTTCCGACCCCGGACGGCCGAAGTCGGCGTCCGACTTCGGAGCGCCCGACCTCAAGACGACCGACCTCGAGACCTCCGACCTAAGAAAAACCCCGATGTTCGAGGTCTACTCTTGTCAGCCACCTACTACGGCCGTGCGCCTCTGAGGTCTGGCCGAGGACCATACCCTGACGCCCCTCTGGCATTTATTGCGCATGGTCGCTGTAACTCTCCGGCTTACTCCACAATAAATGCGAATCTCCGGCTTACTCCACAATAAATACGGATCTCCGGCTTACTCCACAATAAATGCGGATCTCCGGCTTACTCCACAATAAATACGGATCTCCGGCTTACTCCACAATAAATGCGGATCTCCGGCTTACTCCACAATAAATGCGGATCTCCGGCTTACTCCACAATAAATACGGATCTCCGGCTTACTCCACAATAAATGCGCATGGCTCCTGTCATCTACGGACTCTCAGCTCTCCACGGCAAATCAGCCCAGCAGAGTCTAGTCAACTATGATAAGTCTCCGATCTCGGCCTTACCTCCGACACCAATGCAATAATTCGCCTGATAGCGTGCTAGTTCGGGCTGTACGACGCCCTCACCGCCGACACCAATGCAATAATTCGCCTGATAGCGTGCTAGTTCGGGCTGTACGACGCCCTCACCGCCGACATCAGTGCAATGATCCGCCTGACCGTGCGCCGACCCGAACGACATGCCGAGCCGTACTACGGCTTCGCCTTGTTACATCGCAGGTAGACCGACCCCCGCCTATAAAATGGAGCCTTGGCCTCTCAGGAGGGGGTTGGAAGATGGATGCACTTTACTGACACTGTTTATCTCCTTCCTACACTATTTGCCCCCTTCCTGACTTGAGCGTCGGAGGGCCGGCGCCGGAAAACCCGGCCACCGGCTCGTGTGCAGGCACCCAGACGGAGGACGCCGCCAGCTGACGGATCGTCGCCTCGCCCCGTGGACCAGCCGTCCCTTCTCTCCGACCGCCCCAGACGGAGGACGCCGCCCGCCGACGGACCGTCGCCCCGCCGTGAGAACTCGCCGTTCCCTTTCCTCGACCGAAGATTGCCCTCGGGTCCAATTTCCAGCAACAGTTGGCGCTAGAGGAAGGGCCCGAGTAGCAGTCATGAAGTTGAGAAGTAAGGGAGCCTCTAACGCCTCCCGGCGTCCCCCGCAAAGTCCTGGACACTCTGTCCAGAATTCTCCAACTCCGGCGGACCCGGTTCCTCAGGTCCAGCCGGAACAGTTTGACGCCTTGGTACAGCAAGTCCAGGCCCTGGCCGCCGCCGTTCAGGGTCTATGGCGCGAGGAAGCCTTACCTACGCTCCCCCCACGGGCTCAGGCCCTGCCGGAGTGTCTCCCCAACGGCCCGGTTTTCCCAAGCCAAAACCTGCATGGCTCCTCTAGAGCCAATAACGAAGAACGAGCTTCCCCCCGGAGGGAGTCACCGGGAGAAGGCTTCGACCGGAGGCCCCAGCTTTCTGAGGCGGAGTCAGCCCCAGACCACCGTGAGCCGGCGCAAACCACGGCGACAATTCCACGAGTGGGGGAGCTCGACCGGAAAGTTGAGCATCTGGAGCGCCAGATTGCGGCGCTCCACAGCAAGAAGGCAAGACAAGAGGGAGACTTTGAGTTCACTACTAAATCCCCCTTCTCCCGCCAGATCGAGGATGAGCCGGTTCCCGCGAGGTTTAAAATGCCTCAAGTGGAACCCTACAACGGGACGACTGACCCTCTCGACCATCTAGAGAGCTATCGGGCCCTCATGGCCCTGCAAGGGTCCTCGGGGGCCATACTTTGCAAGGCCTTTCCAGCGACCCTCCGAGGGACCGCTCGGCTTTGGTTTTCTGGGCTGAAGCCGAATACGGTGTCCTCTTTTGAGCAGCTCGGCAGGCAGTTCGCCACCAACTTCGCTGCCAGCCGGCGCCAGCGACGGACGTCGGACTCCCTCCTCGACATCAAACAGAAAGAGGGGGAGTCCCTCAAGGAGTACCTGGACCGCTTCACCGCCGCCACATGGGAGGTTCGCGAGCTAGACCAGTCGATAGCTATGTCGGCTCTGAAGACTGGGGTTCGCTCCTACCGATTCCTCTTCTCCATCGAGAAGAGTTTTCCGGCCGACTTCACTGAAATGTTGGCCCGAGCCCGGAAGTATGCCAAGGCCGAGGAGGCAGTTGCATCCAAGCGGGGGGCAATTGAGCCCGCCTCGAACAAGCAGAAGAAACGCCGCGAGGAGCGTGGCCGACAAAGGAGCCGATCCCCCCGCCGAGAGAAGAACCTCCCCAGACTGAGAAGTCCGCCCCGACAGCAGAGGCGATCTCAGCAAAGGACCCCCCCTCGGCCGAGGTCCCCACCACGGCCTCGGACGTATCCGGGAAAGTACGAGAACTACACACCCGTCAACGCTCCTCGGGCCGAAATCCTGATGGAAATCGAGGGTCGGGACTTCTTCCGACCCCCGCCTCCTATGCGAGACACGGGACTCCCCCGGAATCCCAGAAAGTATTGCCGCTTCCACCGAGATCGTGGGCACGACACGGAGGACTGCTACCAACTCCGAGATGAGATAGAAGCGCTCATCCCACGGGGAGTACTCAACCGGTTCGTGAGGAACCGACCTGAGGAAAGGAGGCCGGCGGAGAATGTCGCACCAACCGAAAATTCGGGCGACAACAGGCCCATCGCCGGCACCATCAATATGATCGGGCGGGCCTCGGCAGGAACGGCCGCCCAGGGAGCACCCCCGAAGCGCCCACGTACTGATGAAGTCATCTCGTTCTCGGACGAGGACTTAGAAGGGGTCGAAACCCCTCATGATGACGCTGTGGTCATCTCTATGATTGTAAATAGGTTTGATGTAAAGCGTGTCCTAGTTGACAATGGAAGCTCAGCCAACATTTTGTATTATCATGCCTACCAAAAAATGGGATTGACAGAAGGGCACCTCCGGAGAGTCAATGCCCCGTTGGTTGGGTTTACCGGAGATGCAGTCCCGGCTGAAGGTGAGGCTAGCTTTCTTGTCACAGTCGGCCTCGCCCCCCGGGAGAGCACTGTGAGGATGGACCTCCTGGTGGTCCGTCTGCCCTCGGTCTACAACGCCATCCTCGGGCGCCCAGGGCTAAATGCCCTTCGAGCCGTGGTTTCAACTCGCCATCTGCTCATGCGGTTCCCCACCGACCAAGGAGTAGGCGAGGTCCGCGGAGACCAGCTGGTCGCCAAGCAATGCTACATGGCGGCCCACACAGTAAAGCAACCAGCCGAGGCGCCGGACCACCCGATGGGCCCTTCGCTGCCCATAGAAACCCTCGATGCGAGGGACACCCTCTGGAAGAAGCAAGTAGAGCCCGATGAGCTCCTTATTCAAATCCCACTACAAGAAAATTTTTCCGAGCTAACTGTGCAGGTCGGCTCCGGCCTCGGCGCCCGCGAGAGGGATTGCCTCGTCAGCTTCCTGCGGGACAACGCTGACGTCTTCGCCTGGTCGCCCGCGGACGTGCCAGGAATTGACCCTGAGGTCATGGTCCACCGACTCTAGGTGAGACCGACCAGCAGGCCTATAAAGCAGAAGAAAAGAGGCTCCGCCCCGGAACGACAACGAGCTGCGGCTGAGGAGGTGGACAAACTCCTCGGGGCCGGCTTCATCCGGGAGGTCTCCTACCCGGACTGGCTCGCCAACGTAGTCCTCGTAAAGAAGGCCAACGGGAAGTGGCATATGTGCGTGGACTATACCGACCTGAACAAGGCCTGCCCGAAAGACAGCTTCTCCCTCCCGAGCATCGACCAGCTCGTCGACTCCACTTCAGGACACCAGCTGCTAACTTTTATGGACGCCTTTTCAGGGTACAATCAAATCCGAATGGCGCCAGAAGACGAGGAGAAGACGGCCTTCATCACCGACAAGGGCACCTACTGCTACAAGGTGATGCCCTTTGGCCTGAAAAATGCTGGGGTCACATATCAGAGACTGGTCAGCCAAATTTTTAAAGACCAGATCGGCCGGAACATGGAAGTCTATGTGGACGACATGCTGGTAAAGAGCCGAGCGGCGGAGCACCACATAGCCGACCTCAACGAGACATTCGCCAAGCTCAGAAGATACCAAATGAAACTCAATCCGGCGAAGTGCGCGTTCGGGGTCACCTCGGGCAAGTTCCTGGGTTTCATAGTAACCCAGCGCGGAATTGAAGCCAACCCGGAGAAAATCCGGGCACTGCACGAGATGTCGCCTCCAAAGACAGTTAAGGAGGTGCAACGACTCGCGGGGCGGGTTGCCGCCCTGGGAAGGTTCGTCTCTCGGTCAGCCGAGCGATGCCTCCCCTTCTTCAAGAGCCTTAAACGGCCGAAAGACTTCCGGTGGACAGAAGAATGCCAGCAGGCCTTTGAAGAGCTTCGGAGCCTTCTGGCCTCTCCCCCGCTGCTCACCAAGCCCCAGAAAGGCGAGGTCCTTTACTTATATCTGGCTGTCTCCCCAGCTGCAGTAAGCTCAGTTCTCGTCCGGGAAGAGGACAAGCTCCAAAAGCCGGTCTATTACACCAGCCGGGTTCTCAGGGATGCTGAGACCCGATATTCTAAACTTGAGAAGACCATCTTCGCTCTCATCATCTCGGCTCGGAGACTCAGGCCTTACTTCCAAGCCCACACGATAGCCATATTGACCAACCAGCCTATGAAGCAAATACTGCAGAGGTCGGATCGTGCGGGGAGGATCGCCAAATGGGCGGTCGAGCTCGGAGAATTCGACCTCGAATATCGGCCCAGGCCGGCTATCAAAGCTCAGATACTCGCCGACTTCATCGTGGAGTGCACCCTTCCGGACGACCCCGAGAGGCCACCCGAATCCGTAGTGGAGGCCCCGAGGCAGCCATGGGTCCTGCACTCGGACGGGTCTTCGACCTCGGGGGGTAGCGGGGCCGGACTCATCCTCACCAGTCCAGACGGAGTGGTGGCAGAGCAAGCTTTGCGCCTCGAATTTCCGGCCTCGAACAATGAGGCCAAGTATGAGGCTCTCATCGCCGGGCTCAAGCTGGCGAAAGAACTAAAAGTGGAAGACCTGATGGCCTTCAGCGACTCCCAGCTGGTAGTGAACCAGATCCAAGGAGACTTCGAAGCTAAAGAGCCATCCATGCAAAAGTATCTCCAAAAGGTGCGGGAACTCATACCTGCCCTGAATTCTTTCAATATTCAATACATCCCCAGAGCGGAAAACCTCAGGGCAGACCAGCTATCCAAATTGGCAACCTCCCGCATGAGCGAGCTTCCCAAGGAAACAGCGCTCGAGTATCTTCGGATCCCCAGCACGGAGGAACCCGAGCCCACCATGTGCATCGACTCCGAGCCAAGCTGGATCGATGGGCTCGTCTGCTACCTTCAGGACGGAACCCTACCTCACGACGAGACGGAAGCTCGCCGATTCAAGCGCCAGGCCCCCCGGTATGTCTTATACGAGAATAGACTCTAACGGCGATCATTTACTTCTCCCCTTCTCAGATGCCTCCGCCCCTCCGAGGCGGACTATGCCCTCCGAGAGGTCCATGAAGGGATCTGCGGAAATCACCTGGGAGGTCGGGCATTAGCCCATAAGGTCCTGCGACAAGGATATTATTGGCCCACACTCCAGAAGGATGCAACGGATTTCGTCCGGAAGTGCGATCGGTGCCAACGAAACGCCAATGTCCAGCGCCGACCTTCAGCTCTGCTGACCTCCATCATCGCCCCCTGGCCGTTTGCCCAATGGGGGATCGACATCCTGGGGCCCTTTCCCCTGGCCACCGGACAGAGAAAGTTCCTGTTCGTCTCCATCGACTACTTCACCAAATGGGTCGAGGCCGAACCCGTCGCCCGGATCACCGAGCAAAAGATGCGAGACTTCGTGTGGAAGTCCATAATCTGCAGATTCGGACTACCCCGTATCCTTATATCTGACAATGGTCGACAATTTGACAATGTTCATTTCAGGAAATTTTGCTCTGAGCTCGGCATTGATCACCGTTTCACCTCAGTTGCTCACCCCCAGACAAACGGAGAAATTGAGGTAACTAACCGCACTATTTTGCAGGGGCTCAAGGCTAGGCTTGATCGGTCCAAAGGACAGTGGGTCGAGGACTTGTACAATGTCCTTTGGGCGTACCGGACCACGTTCCGACTTCCCACGGGAGAGACCCCCTTCAACCTAGCATACGGCACTGAGGCCGTCATCCCGTTGGAGATCGGCCTGCCTTCTCCAAGGGTGGAGCATTACGACCCCGACACCAATTCTTCCCAGCTCAGGAGCAACTTGGACCTCGTCGAAGAGACAAGAGAGGTTGCCCGGGTCCGCATGGCGAGATACCAACAGCGAACGGCCCAATACTACAACTCCAGAGTCAAGCCCAAGCTCTTCAAAGTGGGGGACCTCGTCCTCAGGAGAGCCGAGGCTTCTCAACCGACTGAGCAAGGAAAGCTCGCCCCAAATTGGGAAGGGCCGTATCAGATCGCCCGGGTACAACGACCAGGGGCGTATAAATTAAAGTCCCTAGAGGGGACCCTGATCTCGCGAAGCTGGAACTCCGAGAATCTACGAATGTACTACCAGTAAAACCCCTAGGGGTTCAAGACAATCAGGACAATGGACTCAGCTTCCTTTTCGCAAACAATTCTCTTATCTTGATGGCTGTAATTCCCTTCTAATATTGGGTCGTCTGTGATCCTCAGATTCCCCGGCCAAAATCGGGATGCCTCGAGGCTCGACCGTAGAGTCCCAAACTCCCTCGACCTCGGAAAGAATCGCAGGACGACGAAGCATCGACTTGGCGCGAAATTCCCTCGACTAAGGTCAGGATGCCCCGGTTCGTCGGGATGCCCCGAGACGTCGGGATGCCCCGGCTATAGGGATGTTCGAGACGTCAAGATATGAGTACGGTCCTCTCTGACCAGACGAGCTCGGCTCGTTCTCCATCAACTTCCACCTATGAGCACGGTCCTCTCTGACCAGACGAGCTCGGCTCGTTCTCCTACCTCGACTAAGGTCGGGATGCCCCGAGGGTCGACCGTAGAGAACCAGACTCCCTCGACCTCAGGAAGGCGCCATGAGGGGTGGAAAGGGTGGCTCCACCCGGGGCGCCACAAAGTGGACCCCCGGGAGCGGTCGACGATCTCCGATCCCTGAAGCGAGCGATCTCTCGACTAAGGTCGGGATGCCCCGAGGGTCGACCGTAGAGAACCAGACTCCCTCGACCTCGGGAAGGCGCCGTGAGGGGTGGAAAGGGTGGCTCCACCCGGGGCGCCACAAAGTGGACCCCCGGGAGCGGTCGACGATCCCCGATCCCCGAAGCGAGCGATCCCTCGACTAAGGTCGGGATGCCCCGAGGGTCGACCGTAGAGAACCAGACTCCCTCGACCTCGGAAAGCGTCGCAGGTCGGTAGAGCGTGCCCAGACCCGCCGACTTGACGAACGATCCCTCGACTAAGGTCGGGATGCCCCGAGGGTCGACCGTAGAGAACCAGACTCCCTCGACCTCGGGAAGGTGCCGTGAGGGGTGGAAAGGGTGGCTCCACCCGGGGCGCCACAAAGTGGACCCCCGGGAGCGGTCGACGATCCCCGATCCCGGAAGCGAGCGATCCCTCGACTAAGGTCGGGATGCCCCGAGGGTCGACCGTAGAGAACCAGACTCCCTCGACCTCGGGAAGCGTCGCAGGTCGGTAGAGCGTGCCCAGACCCGCCGACTTGACGAACGATCCCTCGACTAAGGTCGGGATGCCCCGAGGGTCGACCGTAGAGAACCAGACTCCCTCGACCTCGGGAAGGCGCCGTGAGGGGTGGAAAGGGTGGCTCCACCCGGGGCGCCACAAAGTGGACCCCCGGGAGCGGTCGACGATCTCCGATCCCCGAAGCGAGCGATCCCTCGACTAAGGCCGGGATGCCCCGAGGGTCGACCATAGAGAACCAGACTCCCTCGACCTCGGGAAGCGTCGCAGGTCGGTAGAGCGTGCCCAGACCCGCCGACCTAACGAACGATCCCTCGACTAAGGTCGGGATGCCCCGAGGGTCGACCGTAGAGTCCCAAACTCCCTCGACCTCGGGAGGCACCACAGGTCAGCAAAGCGTCCACGGACTCGCCGACCTGACGCAAGATCCCTCGACCAAGGTTGAGGCGCCCGAGGTCCTACCATGGGGTCTGAAACTCCCTCGACCTCGCAGAGAGCTACAATTCAATAAAGCCTCGCCAAATCCTCTCAACCTCGGTGGGCGCTGTTGGGTCCGTGAGAAACCCGAGCCCCCCTTTAAGTCAAAATGACTCCGGAGGTCGACGAGGAAAGGAGGCAACCTACTCCACCATGCGAAGCATAACTCCGAGAATGCAAGAGGTACATCTAACTAGACGCCCTCCTTGTCAAATTTTATCTACATACTGCTGAGCAGAACCTCAATGTTGGAGTCTTATCACGCCCCAAAGCCGGGCTTCTCCAATAGGTCGGCTTAAGACCGACCCCCTAACTACGCTATGTATGCTCCGTTCGTCAAGTCTCCGCAATTTGTGCAAAGGCTTCATAAATTAGGGCCCAACTCGGCTCTCCTACGTAAACTCCGACGTCCGGCTGAGAAAGTGGTCCCGGCCACGAGTGTACCAGCCAAACACGGGTATCAAGGCAATCTTTGGAAATCCCGGCCTTGCTCACCGAAATCTCGGCAGAATCCGAGAACGAAAACTACGAAAACCTTCGGCAATAACTTGTTTATTGGCCCGCGCTCTCTACGTGGGGTTCGGAGTTGAGTTCGGAAATCCGGCTAAACTCCCTGAATAGCAGCACGCACAGACCTAGTCTGGTCTTACTTAAAGGGCCAAGGCCCGACCTCGAGCCCTTGAGATTTTCCTGAAGGCTAAACGTGATGACTTTCACGACACCCAGATCCGAGCTATAGGACTTAGAAAAATTTTCTAAAAAACCTAAGACTCGGAGCTCCTTTTGGTCGGAATGACTGAAACCCGAGAAGGCTAAGACATAGCCTGGGAAAAGAGGGCAACTTCGTTAGGCAGCCCGGAAATTAAAATACAAAGTTAGAGGTCGTCGAGGCGGTTAGCTAAAGCTGTAGCCTCATTCACGACAACAGAAGGAAAGATGAACACGGAATGACAAAAATATCTTTTCATTAACAAAGGGCCGGAAGGCCACTTACAAAATTGGAAGTCGGCCACTCAAGGGCCGACCCCGGATACAACGAAAAAGAAAAGAAAAATACGCTAAGTCCTAAGCGGCGGGAGCAACATCCGGGGGGTCGTCCGGCACATTGATAACCTCATGATCTTCATCCGGAACAGGCTCGGGGTCGGGGGCAGGAGCTTCGGGCACCGCCCCCAGGACGGCGTCCACCTCGGCCGCCGGAGCCGCCTCCATGACACCGTCCGCCTCGGCCACCCCCGTCGAAGGCTCGGCGGGGTCTTGTTCATATATTCCCGCCTCGGATGTCAGGATGGCAGGAAGGGCTTCCATGTCGGACCCCCAGCCCAGGTCCTCCCTCGGACGGACCGTCGAAAGGTCGTACTGAGGGCAGAACCGACGCATCTGCACCCGGAAGTTCTCGAAGCCCCGGAGGAAACCGTCCACCGTCTCCTCCTCCAACATGTCGCGGAACTCTTGCGACTCTTTGAAGAGTTCCACAGCATGTTCGGCTCGGTCGAGTGCTCTCCTCTCCCGGGCCTCAAGTTGCTCGATCCGGAGGCGGGAGACCCCGTCCTCATACTTGAGGGCCGCGACCTCGGCCTGGACCTCCCCCAAGCGCGCCTCCGTACCGCGCATGGCCGACCTAGTCAGGGCGTGAGCCGCCCTCTCCTCCTCAAGCGCCCCCGCCATAGCAAGGCGCTCGGCCTCGGTGGCCGTCCTCCGAGCCTCGGCATCGGCCAATGCCGCCTCCAGCTCGGCGACTTTCTTCTTGGCCGGCTCCAACTGTTGGCCGAGCCGCCAGGCCTCCTCTTGACAGCCTTGGGCGATAAACACCAAGGCGTCGAGCTCGTGGATATGCTGAAAAGAAAGGAACGAAGATATCGTGAGTTGAAAAGCATATGAACTCGCCAATGACTCAAGGCAATCAAGGAAAGAAACTTACTCGGGCAGTGTTGCAGTAGGTGCCGTTGACGACCTCCTCCAGCGGAATGTTCCGGAACTCGGCCCGGTCCGCTGGGAGCATCGCACGCCGCAACACGGAGCGTGCGACCTCGGCATTACGAAAAGCCGAACTCCCCTCGGGAATAGAGGAGTCCGGCTCGACTGACTCTTCTCGAAAAGCCCGGGAAGAGCTCGGCACGATCGAGCCCGAGGTCCCGGAGCCGCTCGCTTCGGGGCCTCGGGCAAGCCCGGGTTCTGGCTGCTGCGGCCGGGCCATGGACGACTCCCCCCGCTGGGCAAGGGGGCCAGGGCAAGGAAGGGCCGATGGGCCCGCGTCGCTGGCGACCCGCGCCCGCCTCGGCTCGGCTGCAGAGGCCCCCGCCTCGGGGCCACTCCTCCCGGCCGACGTAGAGGCGCCGTCCGTCCTCGCCCTCTTCCGAGGCTGGGGCGCGGCTCCCCCGGTCTCGGCTTCTCGCCTTCTCAGGCGAGAAAAAAGTGATGTGTTGCTGGTCGGCAGGCGGAAAATATCTGAAATCAAAATTTCGTTAAGTGTCAGACCAGTGACAGTAAAAGCAAAGAACGAAGAAAAAATAAAATAATGTAACCACCCTTACCCTCGGGGCGCGCCGAGCTCAGACCTACGCTCGCCAGGGCGTCCTCCCGCAGGAGCTCGGTCAGGTCGTTGCCCCTCCCGAGGGCTTGCACGGAGTCCAGGGTCCTCAACTCCCTCCTCGAGGGCTCGGAGAGCTTATTGAGGGTCTTCAACCGAGGGTTCCTCCACCTCGGGTCGAACCCCCAAGGCGCCTCGAACGCCAGGAAGAAAAACTTCCCCTTCCACTCATGAATCGAGGAAGGGGCACCCTGGAAGAGTGACATACCGCCCCGAAAGGCGAAGTATAGCCACCCTGCGTCCGCCGGGTTCTTCTTTAACAGAAAACACCGGCGGAAGAGGCCTACCGAGATCGGGATCCCGTGCCCGAGGCACAGGGACAAGAACCCGATTATGGTCCTCCACGAGTTCGGAGCCAACTGCGCCGGGACGAGCTGGTACTCGGCCAGCAGCTGGCTCACGAACTCGTGGGCGGGAAAACGCAGGCCAGCCCAAAGTGTCTTGCGGTTGACCGCGATCCGACCTGGGGGCGGCTGCGTCACCCTGTCCTCCGGCCCCGCAGTTTCAAGACGAAACCCGGGCTGGAAGAAGAACCGGGAGCGGATCAGCTCCAACTCCTCCCCCGACAGGCTCGATCCCACTTCCTCAGGACCCAAACCCATTCCCACAGAAGAACGAAATAAAAGTTAAAAACAGCGAATGGAAACTGGGGAGGAGAAGAAGAGAGGAACTCTAGCAATCACGGGGTAGGAACCTACTGGACATCACCGGAAATCGCTCCGGGCACCGACGGCAAGGTTCGGTTGAGAAAGGAAGTAGGGGAGAAAGGCAACGAAAATAAGAAGCAGCCAAACAAGACCTTTAGGGCAACCTCGAGGGGTTTATATAGACCCCCCTGACGGCCCAGATCGATGGGGTCGGTTCCCATCCCCCGATCGGGTTGGGCCACGTGTCGACCTCGGGAGCCGAGGCACCGTATTCACTCCGGATTAATAAATCGGGTATGAAATCGAAGCGTTGTCCCATCGGATCTCGGGGCCTCATCATGGGTCCGCAAAATCAAATCGTCTTGAGGAACGAGCGGACGCTGCCCCGCTCCCCTCATTTAATAAGATCTGGGACACGTGGAGCCTCGATGTGGCCTCCACCTCTCCGGAATTATGATCCAGTAACACGAAATCGGAAACGTCCGACCTTGGGTCACGCCGCGTGTCCGTTTTAAACCCCATAACGGCACACTCATTAATGAGCGAGAAGCCTCGATTACGGGATCGAGGCACCGCCTCGACGAGCTCGGGGACCCCCATCATTAATCCGCCGTAAAGCGATCCTGGCGATCCAAGAGACGCCACCTCCGCTTCAAGAAGCGTAATGATACGAGCTTCATCAAAAGCTCACTGAATAAAGCAGCCTCGAGACGCCAAAGGGCGCAGGTTCCACCATGAAAGCTCCGAGAAGCGCAAGGGGGCGGACGAGACTCGCCCCCCAACCTTAGTGACAGACTTTACTTCCCACGTCCGAGCCTACAAGTCGCTCGAACTCGGAAGTCGGGGGGTAGTGTTGGGGGGAATAAGATTTTTTCCCAAATAACATAAATGCCCCTAAGAAGCCGTACAACTTCCGACCCCGGACGGCCGAAGTCGGCGTCCGACTTCGGAGCGCCCGACCTCAAGACGACCGACCTCGAGACCTCCGACCTAAGAAAAACCCCGATGTTCGAGGTCTACTCTTGTCAGCCACCTACTACGGCCGTGCGCCTCTGAGGTCTGGCCGAGGACCATACCCTGACGCCCCTCTGGCATTTATTGCGCATGGTCGCTGTAACTCTCCGGCTTACTCCACAATAAATGCGAATCTCCGGCTTACTCCACAATAAATACGGATCTCCGGCTTACTCCACAATAAATGCGGATCTCCGGCTTACTCCACAATAAATGCGGATCTCCGGCTTACTCCACAATAAATGCGCATGGCTCCTGTCATCTACGGACTCTCAGCTCTCCACGGCAAATCAGCCCAGCAGAGTCTAGTCAACTATGATAAGTCTCCGATCTCGGCCTTACCTCCGACACCAATGCAATAATTCGCCTGATAGCGTGCTAGTTCGGGCTGTACGACGCCCTCACCGCCGACACCAATGCAATAATTCGCCTGATAGCGTGCTAGTTCGGGCTGTACGACGCCCTCACCGCCGACATCAGTGCAATGATCCGCCTGACCGTGCGCCGACCCGAACGACATGCCGAACCGTACTACGGCTTCGCCTTGTTACATCGCAGGTAGACCGACCCCCGCCTATAAAAGGGAGCCTTGGCCTCTCAGGAGGGGGTTGGAAGATGGATGCACTCTACTGACACTGTTTATCTCCTTCCTACACTATTTGCCCCCTCCCTGACTTGAGCGTCGGAGGGCCGGCGCCGGAAAACCCGGCCACCGGCTCGTGTGCAGGCACCCAGACGGAGGACGCCGCCAGCTGACGGATCGTCGCCTCGCCCCGTGGACCAGCCGTCCCTTCTCTCCGACCGCCCCAGACGGAGGACGCCGCCCGCCGACGGACCGCCGCCCCGCCGTGAGAACTCGCCGCTCCCTTTCCTCGACCGAAGATTGCCCTCGGGTCCAATTTCCAGCAACAGGATGACTTCCATTTTCCTATAGAGAAATTCCAACTACTTCTCAGTTCAAGCCTAGCTTACAGCATCACACAGGTAGATAAGCTACCTATAAATCTTTATTACTATAAATCTCTTTCTTTCTTAATTCTATTTAAACAAATTATTACTCAAGATTTATCACGTAGGAACTCTTATATTTATTATATCTGCATGCCTGAAATTTAGATACTATCAGAATTTTCTACATGCAGTAAAGCTTCTCTTACACGAGCGTGCATGCTGATATAATATTTGCGTGCAGGGTGTGTCACACTGTCACGTTCAAGTTACGCCAGGTTTTCCAAACCAAGCTCAGTTCAATCATGGTCTCCACTTCGTCCATATCATTAGGCACGACTTACCCAAGTTTCTACGCTCCATAAACATGGCGTTTGATACAATCCAAGTAATACGACGCAAGATTTGAACTCCTCAAACTCATATCCCATCACATCAACCCCTCGTAGGCCAAATCAAACATCGGACTCCCCCTTGTCTGTCTTACCTTGTATCTAAAGCTTCCCCATCCCTAAGCTAGAAACAAGAAAATCACACTCTTTTCCACCCTTTTTTCCTCCCCCGTACTCCTCCATTCCATAATTACAAAACAAAGCCACCTAACAACCATTACTGTTCTTATTGGAGACCCCCAACGCCCCCTCATCATTTCCACTGCCTGCTTCCACTCACCCCCCCTCCTTGCTTTCCCCTTACTCCCTTCCCTCTCACGTCTTCTCTTTCCCTCCTCCCCCGGGCCCCACCAATCAAATTCTACTCCCATTACTGCTTAGCCTCCCATTCCTAACCTGTTCTCCAATCAAATCCAATCCAACTATTTAACCATAACTCCGTATTACATCATCGTCTTGTCGTTTTACATGGTTCAGGATAACCTAAAACAGTTCCTACTACCATTTTAACAGGGCTCCCTTTCTCTCCCTTAAATACTCCTATAACCCACCTCCCTCCTCTCCAACATCCCCCATTAACTAAATCAGCATCAGCTATTCAGCAGTGGCTCACACGCTCCTTTCCTAATCGATGAAGAGTTTCAATTTTTTAGCTATATTTTATTTAATTTTTATGGTGTTTCGGAGCCATGGGCTCTCACCTGATGGGCTTGCGCTCCTCGCCTTCAAGTCGGCCGTCTCCGACGACCCCGGCGGCGCACTCGCCGGCTGGAGGGAGGATGACGCGGACCCGTGCGGGTGGCCCGGTGTCACCTGCGCCAATGTCTCTGGCTTTTCCTACCCCCGCGTCGTCGGCGTCGCCGTCGCCGGCAGGAACCTCTCCGGCTACGTCCCCTCTGAGCTCGGCTCCCTTATCTTCCTCCGCCGCCTCAACCTGCACGGAAACCGCCTCTCTGGCTCCATCCCCACACCTCTTTTCAACGCCTCTTCTCTCCATTCTCTTTTTCTTTATGATAATAATCTTTCCGGCGTCCTCCCGCCTGCCTTCTGTGACCTCCCCCGCCTTCAGAACCTCGACCTTTCCGGGAACTCCCTCTCCGGCCCGCTCCCGCCGGAGCTCCGCAACTGCCGGCAGCTCCAGCGGTTTCTTTTATCCCAGAACCGCTTCTCCGGCGAGATCCCTGCCGGGATCTGGCTGGAGATGGTCTCCCTCGTCCAGCTCGACCTCTCCTCGAACCAGTTGAATGGATCCATCCCGCCCGATCTCGGCGATCTCGATTCCCTCGGCGGCACCCTGAATCTCTCCCACAACCAGTTCTCCGGCGAGATCCCGAGCTCTCTCGGGAAATTGCCGTCCACGGTGAGCCTCGATCTTCGGTACAACAATCTCTCCGGCGAGATCCCGCAGGCGGGGTCGCTGGCGAACCAGGGCCCGACGGCGTTTTTGAATAACCCGGGGTTATGCGGGTTCCCGCTGCAGATCCCGTGCCAGGACCGCCCGGCGGGGCCGCCGGGGCGGCAGGTGGCGCCGCGCGGGAAGGAGGCGGCGCGGGAGAGGAAGGGACTCCGAACGGGTCTCATCGTTATCATCTCGGTGGCGGACGCCGCCGGCGTCGCCTTGATCGGGCTGATCGTCGTCTATCTCTACTGGAAGCTGAAAGACCGCGACAAGTGCTGCAGCTGCACCGGGAAGAGCAAGTTGGGTGGAGAAGGGGAGAAAAGCGGGGGGTGCGGGTGTTGGTCGGCGGGGAGCGGCGGGACGGAGGAGGGGGAGTCGCAGAAGGACGCGGAGAGCGGCGGCGGCGGAGGGGAGGGGAATTTGGTGGCGATCGATAAGGGGTTTTCGTTCGAGCTGGATGAGCTTCTGAGGGCGTCGGCGTATGTACTGGGGAAGGGTGGGTTGGGGATAGTGTACAAGGTGGTGCTGGGAAATGGGGTTCCGGTGGCGGTGCGGCGGCTCGGGGAGGGCGGAGCGCAGAGGTACAAGGAGTTCGTGGCGGAGGTGCAGGCGATCGCGAGGGTGCGCCACCCGAATATTGTGAAGCTGAGGGCATACTACTGGGCGCAGGATGAGAAGCTGCTCATCACCGACTTCATCTCCAATGGCAACCTCGCCACCGCTCTCCGAGGTCAGTCTTTCCTCAACCTCCCCTCCCGATTCCCTCCCCAGCTAGCTATTGCCACGTGTCATGATATGATTGGTTGTTTTTGCCGCGAGGCGCGGTATGGGGCGTAGTGGTCGGTTGGCGTTAAGGTTAGGAGCACGCGGATGCTCGATTCCTCGGTGAGAAAACTGAATCCACCGTTGGATTGATGGATCCGTTCGTTTGTTCGAGGGCGGGGGTCTATTGATTGAACGGGGAGGATTTCATTTTCGGCACGAAAGTTGATGCAGGAGGATGGGACTTCGCGGGACGACATGCCCGTTGGAGGAGGGAATGCAGTGGGACGCGCTATAACTCGATCGGTCTTCTCGTAGTTTGCACTGCCGATGACGTGGCCACAGCCTATTACCGTTAGTAGTGGTGACTTGGTGATTAGAGGTACAGGGGAATACACCGAATGGAGCTGACCCTGTCCCTCTCATTGGCCAGGGTGTGTTCAATTACCGGCCGTCGATCACTGGATGGACGATGGCCATAATTTAAGTGAAAATATTTGAGGGTAGAAAAGTCAAGACCGCAGGAATTCTAGAAAAAAAATCGTTAACTTTGGCATGGCGCTATTTGCTTTACGTTAAAAAAAAAAACAGAGGTAAACAGTTTTCTTCCATCTTTTGGGAGACAGCCAAAAGGGAAGAAGAAAAGACTTCATCAAGAAGAGAAGGTCACCTTTGTGTATAGGAACCCAAGGACAAGACCATGCAAAGGTGCCTACACTTTTTGGAGTTTTCAGAAAACCTGTCCGTTAGTTGAGGAGAGCCGACGAGTCAATTCGCAAAAGACCAAAATCTCGAAAGTTCCAAGGGGACAAACTTAGCCTAATGTAATTATGTCAAATAGGTTGCGTGCTTGGTTTTTCTTGGCTTTTTCTATAAAAATGTTATATGCATTTCATTAAGCTCATGTTTGATTTGTCCAAAGTTTTTGAATATACAAATGAACATAAGGGGAGAGAAGAGAGAACAATGATGATAACTGCAGGTCTAGTCTCATGTTTGAATTTTTATCTTTATTGAGTGGCAATCGAAACTTTTCAATTTCCTTCCAATCCGACTTTGAAGGAGAAAATAAATTTTGGAATAAATTTAAATTTTATTTTTATAATATAATTAGTGAAATCTTTTATATTGGTTCATGGGTGTGATTTTTATCCAAGCTGCAGTATTCGTGTGGGCTTCCATCCATTTTAATTTTTGAAATGGAAAGAAATCTTATCAATTTTCTAAAGTAAAAAGAAGGTTTTTTATGATGAGTGGGCCGTGTAAGCCACTGTCGTAGAAGTGGGGACAATAGGGGCTCCTCATCAAGAGTGGAGGGTCCGTTAGGGTACCTAGCCAGCTCACTCTTGGAAGTTCTTCGTACTCTGCGGTCCGGTCAAAAGTTAATAAATCCACTTTTCTAGTGGAACTTGCAAGCTTAGGGATTCTACGGTCCCTCTATAATTTACATCACGTGGACCGCTATTATTCGGTCGGGGCTAATGGATCGTTTCTGGTTGTATCTTTCGCGAGGAAGAATGTTCGTTTTTAGAAGAATGTTTTTTTTTTTTTTTCCCACAACATCAATCGGTGGATCGCATTTTGCGCAAATTTTAAAACACTTTGATTTCTATCTTCCATCTGCACGAGATACGCAATTCCAATTTTAGTTGGATTACTTGATAGCTACTATTGGAACATAAATCTGGCTTCCCAAGTCTTAAGAATTTTGGACTACAGTACTCATATTAGATAATGGAGTTTTACTCTTTTTATGTCTCTAAAATAAATAAGATGCGAGCTGAATCCAAGTTGATCTCAGTTTGCTACAGTAATAAAAGAAAAATGCTTTATTGGTAGCACAGAAATCTTGCAGGAAAAAATTCTTTTTCTTGGTCGCGCTTTAAGGCTTATAGAAATCGGATAGGGAGATGGGGTGCAAGTGATTGACACGAATAATGAAGAGAGGAGAAAACCCCTTGTTTGCATTCGGACTGGATACTTTGGATAATATGCTCGCTCTTATTTTATCACTCGTTAAAAAAAAAAAAGAAACATTAGGTGTGCCATGTATGTCATCCGTTAGTCCATGGGTCATCATGTCTTGTGCGACAATTACCAGCTAACCTTTTCCATTATTACATTGGATCCTGAATCCAATTGAAAAGCATCTCTTAAATCCCTAAAATTCACGATCGTCAAATAGAGGCATGCAAAAACCAGTCGAAATTAAAAAAAAAAAAAAAAAAATTGCACATGAATGCATTGTTTTGAAGAATACCAAGTTGAAGCATGCAACTCAAGGTCTATTTTTATTTATTAATTTCAAAATATTTTCTGATTGGGCAGGCCGATCCGGTCAACCAACTCTCTCTTGGTCCATAAGGCTTCGGATAGCCAAGGGAGCGGCCCGTGGGCTGTCCTACCTCCACGAATACAGCCCACGAAAGTTCGTCCATGGCGACGTCAAGCCTTCCAACATCCTCCTCGACGGCGACTACAACCCCTACGTCTCCGACTTTGGTCTCATTCGCCTAATCAATATAGCCAGCAGTGACCCTTCCTCCTCTACGGGCGGCGGCGGCGGCGGCGGCGGCTTCATGGGCGGGGCCCTTCCTGCCATCAAGCCCACTCCACCGGATAAGCCCAATAACTACCGGGCTCCCGAGGCTCGAGCCTCCGGAAGCCGGCCCAACCAGAAGTGGGATGTCTTCTCCTTCGGCGTGGTCTTGCTTGAACTCGTGACCGGGAAGCCACCCGAGTTCTCGTCCCCCTCGTCATCTTCCATGCCGCTAGAGCATGTGCCGGAGCTGGTGAGGTGGGTGAGGAAGGGGTTCGACGATGCGAAGCCGCTCCAGGATTTAGTGGACCCGGTGCTCCTCCGCGAGGTTCATGCCAAGAAGGAGGTGATCTCCATGTTCCATATAGCTCTTGCATGCACCGAAGCAGACCCAGAGCAGCGGCCCAGGATGAAGGTAGTATCAGAGAATCTTGATAAAATTGGGACGTAGATAAGTTCATACCATGTACGAGAAACATGCATGGCATAGATGTAGGGAATGGTCAAGCAAAAAATGGCGAAAGGAAATAGATATTGCTGGTTTTGGACAACTTATTTTTTGGGTTGGTATGGGTGGATAAAGAAGATTGTTTTTTTTCCTGATCATTCCTGGTTTTCTGAGTGGGGCTTTACCTCCTTGAAAGTTGGTGGAGTTTTTTGTTGTTGTTAAAGGATGATGTAGCATGTAGCACATATAGGAGGTTGGTTCCGAATGGGGAATCTCTTCCCAGGTTAGCAGCTGGGCTGATCAGTGTTTGCTTCCATGATTAAGTATTCTTTTAAATTGTGTCTTTCAAATGAGAGTGCGATAAATCTTGTAATACCTTCCCCAATTTATTTAGTAATAATATGTCATATCTTTCTTGTTTATTAAGAATATTAGCAAACTTATCAGTAAAAGAATTATTGTGTACTCTGCAACAAATCTTTGATCAGAATAAGAATATCTAGCTATGATCTTCAGAAGCACATAAGAAGTCGCAATTTGTCTGAAGACCTTGTCCTGAACAATCTTAGGCATCAAAGTTCACTTCTTGCACACTAATGGCAGATGCCAAGTATGTACCAGATTGCCATTTCAACGGTGCATCAGAATTTCTAATTGAACACCACCTCAATCCCCTTAATTTATGTGATCTGTATATATTATGAGCGCCCTTCCCCTCTTTTTTTTTTTTTTCTTTAAAAGAAGGCTGGAAACTTCCTACGCAAAGACGTCATAAGGATTATGAAATCGAGGTTAAAGTACAAAAAATATTAATAAAGGAGTTATAGATGACTGCCTCTACTTCAAGAGAAAAGTTTTTAATACTTATCTAATATATTTTCCATATTTATTCAGTACTATTTAATATTTTTATTTTATTTTTATTTTTATTTTTAACATGTATTGCACAATGCTTATTTGCTAGTATATTATACATAGCAAGTCTTAAAGGAATAGTTGATATGATATCACAATGCTTGCTACTTAATAGTTTCATTATTTTTAATATCATATTGTTTTAAAGTAGATATTTATTGAATTATTTATTTTCAAATCATAGACATCGACAATTAACTCATATTGAATATTACTTATTACTATTTTATATTTCAAAATATTGTTAATTAGTTTATTACCAAAAATATCTTTTTCTTTTTATGTGAGAATCGCCTTTCTACAAATGAAGGAATCATGATTCCAAAAGAATTATAGTTCCATCCTCTGTTGTCATACCAAGCATCAGAACAAGGCCAAGTTAGAATCCCCTTTCCATTCCTATGTTCATTCCATGGAACCAAATATAACAGTGGTAATATACCAACATCACATGCTTGTAATTATTATAATATCATACAAATTGCAGAAAATAGAATCTTCCATGAACAATAAAGCACATTGATATCGCCCGGTGCTGTTATAGAATCTTATCTTTGCCTTGCATCTACACAATTTAGAATGTGATCTCTCCACGCAAATTTCCGTCATTCTATATTGCATTTCTAATAAAATTTCGATACTTGCTGCAAATCATATATTCAGATACAGACATAGGTTAAAGTATACTAATGTGATTTTACTCCCGGTTTTATCAGGATAGAATGCAAAAAGCAAAATACATCCAGAAATACAAAAAGGTCAATTGCTAAAGCATCAATTAAAAGAACAAACATCCTTTACACTATTCAACTCCAATAAGCAAACACAGATCTGAGAAGTATAAAACCTCAATAAAACATGGAATATTAGATTCTGGAGAAAGCCCTGGAACCTGAATATCTTTGTGCGATGAAGATGCTTTTCCTTTGCCCCCGAAAGCCCTCTTATAATCCAAATGATTCCAGAAGCCAGAAATTTGGGAAATACAGAACTGCCCTTCATTATTGCCTGTTGGACTGCCAAAGATCAAGGGAAATGATAATACACAAATGGGAACTACTCGCATGTTAATACCTCCTTTCCATCTAACAAACAACAACCAACATAAATTCTTATATACATAAGCATGTCTGGTATCTTAATTGTTCTCTTGCTTGCTTGCACATATGCAGTTTTCACGTTCTTGGGTAAGAATCTGCACGTAAAAGCCCACGTTTATAATATCAGTGCATTATATTTATCTAGAAAAGCTTCAACATCAGCAAGAATAGTATATAGTATTTCATCTAGGTAGCTAAACAGACATACTGGGGCTGATCATCATTAGAGATCAATTTGTAAACACTATTAAAGGGAATGATGGCTAGATGAGACCAGAAGTTAACAAAAAAAAATCAAAAGAAAATCAAAGTGTTGCAACAACATTTAAGTTTAAAAAGGTATCACATAGTCTGTCAGAGTGCCATAATATTTTCTCTGGACTTATCATCTCCTCAAAATATATAAATTGAATGCTGGAGTAATAGAATTGAAATACACTTGTAAGCATATTCCTCAACGAGTTCATATCTACTTAAATAAGCCCATTTTTCTTGTGGAAGTACTGTACATATTTAAAAAATTGATAAAACTAAAGGTGCTTTAGATTTGCTTACTGTGCAACAAGGAAATGGCCACTCACAATAGGAGAACCTACTTTGTTTACAGCTACGCATGCAAAAATACATAATGCTCCGGACTTCCAGTCGAAATATGGTAAATAATTGGAGAATTCTTCAAGTTGCACCTCTGTATCATTTCATGAGGGATGAAAATCACTATTGTCTTTTGCTTCTTTTAAAGAAATAAATCATAACCTTTACATTGTTATAACCCAATGGATTGTGTTATGCATTTCTCGAGTTAGTTTTCCAAACATTGAAATTAAAATCTTGATGTTTTCTTTCTCCCGAACTAAATGTATAGCTTATTTGGATAAAGGATGGGGTACAGAAGACAAAAAGATGATCTGTACTGACTTAAACATAGAACATGCTTGACGTCTAGTATTTTGTTGCTTGCTATTGTATAGCTCACCTATGTTACAAGAAAATGAGAAAAAAAACAAGTCTCATTTTGGATAGTTCCAGGCATTAGATTGTTGGCAGCATTAGTTATAGTTTTATCATAAAATAATGCAATTTGATACACACCTCAACTTGGCTCTGCAGGGAGTTGATGTGCTGAACTGCCAAGTCTAACATGTCTGCCGTGTTTGTTTGCTGCAAAATATCAAAGAGGAAATTGTAAAATAATTATATATATCACTTCTGTCACAACAGTTTTTTTAGGAGGGGGTAAAATGATAAGCAAAGATTGTACAACTAGTATATGGCCATTGAGATTTATCCATTGTACAAAATTTTCTTTCGTGGTTGTTCTATGTACAGGGCTTCATAAATTTCATACAGTAGTAGTGGCATGAAAATAATGACCTCTTTAACTCCATTTGATAGGGATTATTTCTGCTAAAGTTTGTTTGTACCTTGTCCATGTTAGGCACAAGTTCTTGCAGCTTTCTCAACTTCTCACTGATTCTTGTTCTTCTCTCCTGGCAAGTAAATAAAGAATAAAGCTTAGCCTGAGAATGAAGGCTCGATCTATGAGGCACGTACTGATACAGGATTGCAGATATACACAGATGCTTTATTAGATTGGCTTAAACTAACCCTTTCGGCAATGCTCCGTGGGTGTGTTGCACATCCACGCTTAGCTCGGATTTTGAATGGAACCTGGTCTTGTTGGATCTGGAGGAACTTCTCTACTGTAGCAATCTCTAGGGACGTTGTTGGCAAACTAAACTGAAAGATCAAGTACGACATATAATTTAAGACTGTGGATCAGATTTTTTAAAGATTAATATCAGTCACTAAAGCCAATAATTCGAGCTCAATGTAACAATAGATTACATGAAAAATGTCCCAAGATATCCAAATTGTTACCAACCGAGCACGTGACGCAAACAGTTGTCCTTAAAATTTTGCTAGATGGCAGCAAGCAAAATTTGAAATTTGTAATAACAATGTCAAAGATAAGTTTTTTTAATTTTAAAGAATGAAGGTTATTACAGAACCAAATAGTATTTAAGGTCAAAGGAATGTTTTGTTGATTTCCATATTTCCAAACCATTGCAGGACAAGTAGGAACCTGACATGTATATAGTAGATCACTGAAAAGGTTTTACTGGTTATTTGTATTGTTTTTGCTAGCATCACAAAATTATTGAAATTACCTGAGACTCAATGCTGCTAAGACTGGTTATTATGTCCCCATTGTTATCTTTTGCCCGCTTGCTTGGAGGTGCAGAGAACACAATCGAATTTGTATCATCCCATGAGCCTATCGAAAAATTGCTCGAAATGTATGACTGCCCAACATTCCCAGCCGTCCCAGTGGAGTTGTTACTGCCACCAACACTCTCTCCCACATCTGGGACACTTATCTCAGATATTTGAGACAATGTTCCTTGTCTAGAGAAGTTCATCTGGGATTTAAATCTTGTGCTTGGCATCGCATAGACACCATCCGTTCCTGGTTGAGAATAGCTTCCAGTGTCCCTTGTAACTGAAAAACCTGTCACATATCAGACCATAATGCCCATAACATTGTGTAAAACATGGAAGCAAGTCCTAAATAACCTGTATAACAGCCCCTAAGTCAGAACAGGATTCTTAAGTCCGAACGACAAATAAACTGCGATCTTCTTGTGAGATTTTGGTGCTCCGGTTTGCTATAAAGGGATCCATATCATAACAATCAAACTCCACATGATAAACGAAAAAAACAATACTCGAAGGACCAGAAAATTCATTTGTAGAAGCTAGAATTTCCCAATTCCACTCATTCTAAAAAGTATCTAGTCTAAAATATAAGCTAATATATTTCAAGCAATTCATTAGGATGTGAAACCAGGAAGTTCTTTTTTATTTTCTTCCGTACCACTTCTCTGACCTAATCTATACATTCTTCCCTCCAATCTTGTCAGATTTTTCATATATGCTTACATTGATTTTTCTCTTCAAGATTAATTGCTACAACCTATGGCTCTGCAGATTTAATTGAAAAAACAATTATATCGAGCGTCGGCCAGACAAATGCTCATTGAGCAAATTTTGTCTGATTAGATGTGTAGGCTTTGGCATATAACCAATACAACCCACTAGTGGGTCATTTTATATTATATTGATTTTTATTGTGGGGATGTCTCTAAGAGACAGCTCATGAAAGGGTGTCTTTTCATAAAAGAGTTGCATGGAGGAATGCTTCTAAAGGATCATGTCCTGTGGCATTGCACCCTTCTAAACCCATAACTAAGAGATCATATGGTAGAATCAGCAAGCAATCAGAGAAAGAAGATTATGAGAATTCCTTACCGTTTCTGTCCCCATTTTTAGTGTTATGGTTTATAATTTTCTTCCTAGAATTTAGGCTTAGACTAGTTCAGATACACTTTTATTAGGGTGCACATTAAGACGATCATGAAACGGTTTGTTGTATCTTGACAGCACACTGACATCAACTATTTACACATGGACAGAGAGAACTGTACTCTCAAGAGTGCATACACCATAACATGCCTCGGACCAGCGTGATATTCATCTCACTTATTTCAACATATTTTATACTTAATATTTCTTATGTGATATCAAGCATGAATCTTTTTTGTCCAACAGGTTTTAAATTGGAGGATTACAAGCTCTCTTGCAGCAACATCTCTACGGAACAAACAAAGAAAACTCCATGATAACTTTTTCGACAATATAATTCAACTGTATTCAAGGCAATATGCTACTCAACTTCAACGAAGAGGATGACCAAATAATAATGATATAACAATGAAGAATACTGCTTACAGACAACTCCAATGAAACCAAGTTAGCACTTAATCAAGCTATGGATGACAGGGCCATGTGCCTGGTAAGGTCCATTTTCATGCAAATTTTCAAGCAGGCGAGGAGTATTTCACAACAGTTGTCCATGGAAGCTTTTCATTGCCAGCATCAGTTATTACTAAATAGTAACTAGTGTTCGATGCATTCATTTTATTGATAGGAAGAAATATAGTAGACATTCAGATTGATGCAACACTATGTGATATGCTAAGGAAGTCTTTCGCACATAGAGGCATGGCGCCATGATCCTGCCACAAAGAGATCACAGGAGCATATTCCGAACTCAACTCTCTAATGGATCTCAAAAAGCAAATTCATTCCAATCCTTCCAACTAGCTAATTTATAACTTAACTAGAGGTGGGCATGTTTGATGCACGATAGGGGAAGCATAGATGTCTGTGATTCATGTGAAAGGAAGCACTCATATTGATGTTTCCAACCCAAACAACTGCACTCCCGCTTTTAGCTAGTGAATTCCTCTTGTTTCACTCACTTTACTAGCAGAGCTAATTAAGGTGAACCTTTGATATGGATGGAACTAGCTATAGATCACTTAACAGCTGCACAAGTGGTAGGTTTTAGCATATTAGAGTCATCTACATAATGTCAAAACTAAGATTCATCGTCTTGGTACTGGTACCATACTAGAACAATGTCGGTATGGTATAGTATGAAATTTTTTTAAGTATATCAAGTACCTTCGGTACGCCATCTGTACCGGATACCGGTACTGAACTGATATGGTATGGTACGCTCTGTACCATCAAATAGATGGCAGTCTTCTTCATCGACTAAGGTAGAGAAACCAGGGGAGAAGGTTTCAAGAATTCACCTTATGGCAGTAGAGGTACAGTAATTTTCTTTTTAAACTTTTCTCTTAAGCCAGCTAGATTAATAGAATTGTGAGCACGAGAGATACCACATCTAGAGTGACATGAACAAAAAGAGGTGGGCCAAAGATGACATCCTCCTCCATTTGGCACGAGGAGAGAGGACACGCAAGGAATCCCCAAACGTAGAAGTCCACTGAACCCGGACACCCAAAACTCCAGTCCCATCACCCCAAACAGCTCATCTGGGCCACCCATTCAATGATACACCCACCCTTCTTATAGTAAAAACCATGAAACTAAACTCCATCGAACCCCATCCACATCCAAGAAAAAGTTCAATGTTACCATCACTTAGCCTGCCACCATGACACTCGGGTTCGGATCCGGATCCGGATCCGGGCCCACCCATGGGCCGATCCAAAACACAGATCACTAAATTGGATGGACCCATTGATGTTCAAATACACGGAATGAAGGATATTCTAAATATTTTAACATAATTATAGCAAAAGTAAGATAAGGAGAGAAGACTAGCTACAAGCAACCGTACCTGTCGTAATTTGTCAGCTCTCTCAGGCGTTCTCTAAAACGATAAAAAAATCCGAGCCCCACTTTACGAACCCGAAACCCGCCGCGAACCACAGTTTCCCCACAAAACCGTGGTTTCCGTCTTTAGAAACGCGTTTCCCCGTTTCCTAGTGGAATCGACCGTCTTACGTTCTCCTCGGGATAAAATGGTGCGGATAGCAGCGCATCTTTGGACTGAACGAAGCGTTTCCCGATTCGTTTCCCGACAAAGTTCAGAAAAGAAGAGAGGGGGAAAAAGAACTGACCGTTATCGACCATGAGATGAGATAAGAATCCGGCGGGCGAGCTGCTGTGACGAATCAACGGACTCCCGCCGCCCCTCGAACTCCCATCCGCCGCCGGCGCCGCCGGAAACGGTGGAGCGAGAGCGCCGACAGAGATCTTTCCCACGCCGTAGGACCGCGGCATACCGGACCCAATTCCGCCCCCGCCGCCGTCTTTGCTTAGGCAGGGATCGAGATCCGGCGATGCGGCGCCCGCGCCGGCCTTGCAGGTAGACTCCGACGTCAGGCACGACGACTCGCCGGAGAAGAACCTCCCCATCTGGAACTCTCCTCCTCCTCCGCCGCCGGCAACGACGGTGTCGGCGATGCTGCTGAGGAGCGATCCCGGTGCCGACACGTACCTCGCCAGCCCCGCAGGCGGCCCGGCCGCCGTAAACATCGCCATCCCCTTGCTCCCGTTCGGCGGCGACCGCTCCATACTACCCACCCTTTACAGAGAGCAGAGAAAGTCACTCGGTTTTGGACTGGATTGAGAAGTGGACGAGAGAGAGAGAGAGGGCATGGATGGAGAAGGGGGGGAGGGGGGATGAATGGAGGACTTTAGTCGCAATAAAGAAAGAGGCTTGTGATTCGTCCTTCGGGATGGTGGGGCCCAGTGTAAAATGTTGAAGAGGGGAGGGGGGGGGGGGGGGGGGGATTCTTGACGGTTTATAACTTGATTAATCATAAAGCTTTGAGTTACGTGATGCTCGTGGGAATTAATTAGTGCTAAGATTCTGAGTTCCACTGTTCATCAACGTGGGATTCCTTTGAGTGGATCGATGTGAACCCTGAACCAGGGTTCCTAATTCTATTAACGTTGCACCGCATAGCCATCCGCACCGCCGATCATAACCATTCATTCCTATAAATCTCATTCATCAAGCATCCATATCGGTGCACAACTGTAAAAAATAAATGGCTGCGATTGGCAACGTACATAGCTATATGAAGGTAAATTGACCCCTTAGAAGTTTATGGCAAGAGTTAATTGTACTCCACTCTTATTCGAACCCAAGGTGGATCCTATTGGTGAGAAAGGGTTTCTTTGCTTGCAAGAGAAATCATATGTCAACTAGAGGAATATCTCGATTTGATTTTTTGCTTAAATTTGAGATACGAGAAGATCGCCTAGGATGCAAGTTAATGGTAATTTAAACCAACTTTAGATGGAAATTGGACTTTGAGATATGTTGATATGGTCCCGCAAGTTGATAGACCCAATAAATATTATTTGTGATACAACCCTACCTTGTTGACTTTAATGGTTTGATAAATAAGTCTCTTGGCCTAATAAACATCCTATAATGATTGTGCTGTTAATTAGCTAGCAACAAGAAGACTGACACCTTTAAAATTTATTGCTTACTATTGCAGGTCAATGAGGGGTAGATAATGAAAGGGCTTGTTAATATGGCCATGTGGTTATTATTGACTATGATTTTTATATTTTTTTTCCATAATTGATTATTGTTTCTATTATATTTATATCATTCATTGTGATGGCTAGGTGAAATACCTAGAGATACTAAGAGTAGAATATGACTTTCCTAAAAAGTAGCTTAATAGTAGTAAAACTGCCAGTAATTCCTTGAGATTTCATGCTTTTGGTCAAATTCCTGGTCAATGGTTTATTGAGATTTCAAAAAAAAAGGCTTAACACTACCAAAAATAGACAACTTTGTGCTTTCTATACATATAATTTAGAAATTATACGGGAGAAGTTCTTTATACCCAATACTAATTGATGGTGGTATATGTTTTATGTATTAATTTGCATCCTAACCAAATTTATTCATTAGAGCTTATATACTAGTTTGTATTTTTGAAACTGTGTTAGGATAAGAGAGTAAGAGAGAACCCAAATCCGGTACTATCTATTGACATAAAAGTTTAGGTCAGAAATTTTGACCTATCTGATTCGAACTTAAAATCTCTTGACCCAATCCGACCCGAATAGGGTCAGGTCGGGTCGAGTTTTTCATTTTCGGCTAATTTTTCTTATTGATGACATCGATCATTAGATTTTTGGCTAGTATATCCATAGTATTAATCATATAATTAAATTTTCTAATCGTCACGGTTCTTTTATGCTGAAAACTGTGTCCATCTTATACACATCTGATGGCTCAAGGATAGTTGCCTTGTCACACAAAGGTTACAGAAATCTAGAGTAATATGCTGATTTTTGGCTGCAATACTCCATTCCTCATGAAAAGTCTTCCTTTAGCTCAATTTTGCGAATTTTGGGATATTCTTTTTGTTAGAGGCATGGTGGTTAGCAACATCATCTGCTTGTCTATGCGCATGCGAGGTGATGACTAAGATTTTCGCTGATGCATTGTGAAAGTTTTTAATGATTATTTTGTGGAAGTAGATTTCTTTCTGATTGCCAACTACTATGATGTTGTCATAATCAATCCAGTAGTATCGAAATATTTGATTACTTCGATATTGATATTTTTCATATTTATAGACTTTTGCAAACACAAGCATGTTGAGAAGACATGGAATGATCATGCTAAAACCTTGATGCCCATGCCCCAGAGTGTTCAACCCAATAGAAAACATTTGAAAAATTGGTTGTTGCTAACTCATGTTCGAACTAGTCCAAGACATACCTAGAGTTTATTGTATTGGTCAAAGTATGATCATAGAACAAGACTTTTTCTACTTTAGTGATCAAGTTTATGAAAATCATTATTCCCCAACATATAATTTAGGCCAACAATTGATGATAAGAAATATCAATTACTGCTAAATGCCCCATGGCATGGCACAGAGTAGAGTCTCTTGATAGTTTTATCAGAGGCCTACCTAGAGACATCCAAACTTCACTAGAATTTGGGTAGTTAGGCATCGGAGGAAAAAAAAAAAAAAAAAAAAAGGCTATAATAGCAATGTGGTGGAGGACTGCTAATGTGAGAACCCATGTGGGCATGTGTTTAGTCCCACATCGGTTATTCGTCGAGAAGATCTTGGGTACTTATACAAAACTAAGAACCTAAAAAAATATCTTTTGACTAGCTTTTTTGGATAAGATCCTGAATTGTTACAAATTATATTAGAGCGAACTCGGTCCATAGCCTATGTGGATTAGAAAACACTACAATACGGGTTAATGGAGGCTGACCACGGACCGATCATGGTGCTTATGATTAGATTTGAATAGATTTTGAACTCTTAGCCTGACGAGAACATTAGAGCTTCAACGGAGGGAATATGTATGGACCCATATAGGCGCGTATTTAGTCCCACATCGGTTATTCACTGAGAAGATCTTGGGTATCGTTGTTACAGCTAATGTGCACTCGAGACCGGCTTGTTTAACTCTAAACATTTGAAATCACAATAAAACCCTTGGTTTAAAGCTTTCATCCATACATGATGCATGCCCCTTCGCCATGATTCTCCTTGTAAGTGTCCAATCAAACATGATAATAAATTTAGAGGATAGAGGGATGGCTGGTTGGTCTACATTGCCCAAAAGGCAAGTCACTGTTCTATAATTTCCTAAGCAGAACGTCACTTTCTGGAGCCATCAATTGGAGGAGATAGCATTCTTAGATCGATTCACTGGCAGGAGAAGCCCAAGCCTTGCGAGAAATGCCCGCTGCTCTCCGCCACGTCCCAATCGCGTCTGCACTGAAAGAATGCCTGCCTTCCCTTCATATGCCGTAGCCTTTATTATTGGAAAACTGCACCTGAAAGAGACTCTTGGTCGGCCGGAGCTTTCTGAGAGGCCACGAAAGCAAACGGCCTTTGAACCAAATGAGACTGTTTGATTGTTTAAGTATGATAAAACTTCCACTCCCTCTCTTTCCTTTTCTCCTTTCTCTTTCTTCTCTTTTGTTAATGTTATATGGCTAAAATATCCTTTTCTTTCTGCATTGAGCTTTCAAAAAGCAGATGGATACATGCCCTTCCATGATTATGATATCTACATGTTTTCCTTTTCTATCATGTGTTGGAGGATTTCAAAATTTTAAGCCTATCATTTCTTTTCTCTTGTATACTTTTTTAGTCCCACATTGGAAAGAGATAGAAACTCAAATAGTCTTCAACCTTTCTAACTTGGTGAAACAAAGAATGTATGAAGCCCACACGCGCATGAGCGCAATTGAGGGCCAAATCTGAAAACGGGTTAATCAGGCGCGGGAGTTGGACTTGGCTTGTTTTTGCTTCTTTGAATTTAAATTTTTAGTAATCATCGTGTTCTTTTAAACACACCTCTTCCTTTTCTTTTTAAACCCTATCAGATCAAAGGATTAACTGATTTATATCTCATCCATATCTTCCTCTTCGTACTCTTCTCTGTTTGACTATTTTCTCTTTTCATTTATGAGCGAATCTGGGTTGTTTACTTGTCACTGCATCTACGAGTGTACGTTTGGAGTGACCCGGTTATTGTATCCTGAAGAATAGGCCGTCATTACCTGCTACACTGAGATTTGTTCTCCGAGAGGCGAGATCTATTCTTAAGGACAATGATAACATGCCTCAACCGACGATAAATTTTCTTTCCATCTGTTCTTTTACTAACATTATGTTGCATTCATTTTCTTCCCCTATGCTCAGTTGAAATTTACTCAACTTGCTCCCTTAGTTATTTTGCTTGAAAATGCATATAATGTATTAAAAGTTTTGAGGGGCATGTGTGAAATTTCTTGCTGATGGCAACCTTGAGATTCTAAGGGGTAAATAGACAGTTTTCATTTTTTTTTCAGAAGAATATATGCTAGTTTTGTTAGATTTCTAAAATGGAATTGGGAAAAGTTCAAGACTTTTTTTTTGTTGATAAAAGCAAGGTTTAGGACTTTTGGATGCGTATGTATGTACATTGCACTCAGTGCAGGATAAATAAGCAAATAACTAGATTTATTCCAAACTTAATGTCAAGTTTGAATTGATTTAAACTAGATTTAAGGTTATTAAACTGGTTAATTGGGCATGTATTCAGCTTGGTTTGAAATTAAAATCAAATTGAACTCGAAAAAATGTCAAACTTGGTCTTTGAGCTCGGTCTGAAAGTTAGTTTCCAACCAAGCATGGTTAGGTCTAGGCTTGATCAAGCTCAGCTCGATAACAACCCTAGTCTTCATCTCCATTTTTGGCCCTTCCACCCATCTAGGATATATGTATAAGTCCCTTAAGATGACTGAAAATGTCATAGTATTTTTCGGGAAAACAATCCAAATGATCAATGAATGAAATGACATATAAATATGCTATAACAAATACAAGCTATACAAAAGAATGTCTATCCTTCCCCTACCCACCCCCCAAGACTATACAGACATTAGCATCTTAATAGGAACAATAATTGAAACAATAAGGTCAAATAACATGAGATTATCCTCTGCAAGAATGGAAAATATGAATAGATTCTGGCTTGTATGTTGTCCAGAGTTACTGTCTCAACTCCCAATGAAGATAATTCTTGTTTAGAGTATCCAGATTCCTGAAATGCAACCCAACCATGCCTGCATTCCCAACTGCCTCCACATTTGCCATCCTGAAATTTGTTAGCAACAATTACATCAGTAACATGCAAGATGTAAGGGAAAAGGAATCACAGGCTAGTAGATTGGTGAAAAGGAATTATAAGTAAAGCCTCTTTCCACATTAAACTCCAAAACCTTACTTGCTGTGGTGATACTTTTTCTGTTTTAGTTTTTTTGGAAAGCAACCGTGCTGACAGACAAGGATAATTCTTAATGCAATATTCTCCACTTTTTTAATGACTGACCAAGATTAGGGGTGACAATCGGGTTGCATCGGAACGGTGCTGGTCAGGTCGGATACAAGATAGGTCCATTAAATGAGTCAAAAATGCAGACCCAAACTTGACTATTTTATTAAGAGCCTGTTTGGAAAATCCGGCAAAATTGGACTGTATTTTCTATTGGATTCATAGAGTGGGCAGTCTATTTGGATAGGGAGCATATCAACCTAATACCGCTCCAGCCCAAAAAAAAAAAGACTTCCATGGGTCTTTTTTTTCTTCTTGCAGACCAACAGGCGCACAGATGAGATTTAGGATAAAACTAGGATGGGCTTTTAAAAGAATACGGGCTGTGTAGGCCAACAGACCCAATTCATGCAGGAAATAGGGCCCAATCCTACTGCATTTTTCAAACAAGCTCTAAACAGGTAACCTAACCTAATCTTCAACAGGCTGAATAAGTTAAATAGGTTAAACAGGTTAAGCATTGCCATCCCTACTGTAGAATTACAGTTTAAAAAGTGTTACTAAAAATAAAAACATAATCTACTTTGGGCCTATGTTCCAAGAAAAATATCATATCGGAGTACGGTGGAAATAGGACAGCTAGCAGGGTTGATAGGGGGGAAAAACTTGTCAGAAAAAAAAAGAAAACTGCTGTATTTTCTGTGCATGCTTGAAACTCAGTTCTTTGTTTGCTAAAACAATTTGCTGTTTCAGATCAGACTGAAACAATGCACCAGCAGTCATATCAGCACCTCACACAAGCCCTAGCAAATAGGTAGAGTGTGGTTTGACACTTGACACACACTACAGATAAGAAACCTCTGGATCCCATTTTCTGTTTCCATTCCTTCAATTCTCTTTTATCCTCTTAACCAAAAAGCAGTGTATTTCAACCAAAAAAAATAGCAAGAAAAATAAAAAGGAAAGAAAAGAACATCAAAAAATGAACTAAGCTTAATGAATGCATGTCTCAAGTGATGGCCTGCATAGGTGAGATTTGGATGCATGACTGCAGCTTTTATAGTGCAGACCTTGGTGCTCAGTCTACAATGTGAAAGAGTCTGACAGAAGATGAAATTAATAGCAGCCATAAAACAAAACAAAAGGGATACAACCAGCACTATAAACACACAAAAAAAGGGAAAAAAGTGAGCAACATACCAGAACCCACAGCATAAACTGTACTAAGTGTTGATATAGAGATTTATAGATGAAATATCAATCCATTATTCCCCACCAACATTGGTGTTGACACCAAGTATCCCTGGTTTATGTTGCAGTGTCCATGTATCAAATCGTTTTGTGACATGAAGTGTTAGAAAGTAGACACAACACTTGTGCTCAACAACGAGATTGCTATCCCATTAAATCAAGTTTATCTTTAGTACTCTTAGACCAAAAGTAAAACTCACTTAGTCACTGGTGCTATATATTTTCCTTTTGAATTCTTCAGATTCCATAATCTTCTTTTAGGTATATGTTTAATTTCATTAGTATCTACTTCCATTATTGTTAGGAGCAAGGATATAAATATCATGTGCTTGTGGCATATCGGACTGGTATTAGCACAATATTGTGCCATGTTGAGCCTTGCCAAAGGATGACAGGCACTGGCATGATAGCATGCCAAGTGCTATCATGCATCCAGTATCACAGCAATGCTACATGCAAGTATGGCACAGGAGTGGTACTCATGCATGTACTGTCATGCTAACCAGCACTTAAATTTTTGATTAGGAAATAATTGCTGAAAATTTGAATGATGGTCAACTAATGATATGAAAGGTAAAAGGTAAAAGTAGTAGTAAGAGTAAATACTCCAAAAATGCTAAAAAAAGGAAGAAAACACATTAATAACTAATCATCAACTAATGTGATATAGCAAAAGAATCTTTTGCCCTAGTATTGCAAACATACCTCATCAATCAACCCTGTCTCAAATTCAACCCATGCAGTAGGGTGCTTGCTTTCTAATAGTTCTTTAATGGACATCCTACAAAAGGAGATGTTTAGTCAAATGGAACTTCTAGATTACTAAATGAACTTCTTAATGAGAATATTACAAGAAATAAATTGAAGTAATCATATAAAAAATTAAGATTCTTAGATTTGTTCCATATGCTCGAGCAGAACAACCATCTTCACCGGGAAAAGAAAAATCTTACTACTAATCTATAGTAGTCAAGAGATACATTCATGCCCAAGAGAAACTGAACGATCAAAAATATTAGCAAGACACATGAATACATATCAATTATTTGCAGACTTGTGTATTTTTCATGTCAATGACCACCAGTTTCAACAAAATACCTATATCATGTGGTACCTAACCAACATGAGCACACTATTATTAATACCTATATTCATGATATTTTAATCCTTGATGATGAAGTCCTTTTCTTTTCTTGGTCCAATCTCCACATATTATGAGAACACTATTATTAATAAGATCAAATGTTCTTCTAGAAGAGTGTTCCAGTGCATAAGGCTTTTATCATTGCCGGGTCTAGGAAGGTTAAAATTATGCAGCACTACTCCCACGTGCAGAGAGGCTGTTTCTGTATTTTAAACATATGACACCTAGATCATAATAAAGCAATTTTACCTTTGCACCAAGACCTGCCTTCTATCAAACATTCTTTTAATTTCTTTATTATCTTACTCATCCTCAAGGGTCAAATGTTGTCTATATGAGATATGAGCTACCCATATAAGTAGAAGAAATTATCGCTAACTCTAGACATCCATCCATATAAGTTGATTCACTTAGTCAATCAGGGTGCGTTTGGTTCACGACCGGAATTGGAATCAGAATCAAAAACGGAATGATTGGAATGAAAATTGGAATGGCCATATTCTTCGATGCATTTGGTTCGTGATTAGAATTGGAAAATCAATTAAATAGAGGGATATTTTTGGAGAGTCAATTAAATAGAGGGGTATTTTTGAAAAATCAATTTTTGAAGTAAATCTGGCAGAATGGTAATTGAATATTAGGAGGAGAGTCGAGATTGAGTTTTGGAGGATTAGGGTATTTCCCATTTTCCTTGAGCATAGGGATGGGAATGGGACTCCTCTCCAACCAAACCACTGGAGTGGGAGTCACTCATTCCCATTCTTATTCCAGAGCCAAACTCCCCTCAACCAAGTATGTCATTGGAGTAGCCGATAACATGTTATAGTGACTATTGCACATTTTGATGTTATGCCTCCACTCTTGGAATGAGTTATGAGGATCCATAGAGGCTATTAACATCAATAATGATATGTATATACAACAAGCTTGTTTTAGCCTCAAACTAGTATGAAGTAGTAATGTTCCACATCTAGGCATCTATATCTTATTACAAATAGCCAACAAAATCCACTAATATATATTTGAAACAAGTTAGCTCTCAATTTTTTTTTAGATCATTATGCAACTAAGCATATAAAATTCCCTGATGTAGCTAACCATACTTCTCACCTCTTGATGATGTCTGATCAAATTTGCAACACATTGCTTGCAAGATCCATTGTGAAAAAAATCCACCAATGACCTGGTTTCATCTTTTCTCAGGATGCATTCTTAATGCTTTTTCGTCGAAGATGCGATCTTATGGATTTCATTCCGCTAAAGGTTGATGCATGGCTGCCTAGATGCTACCTCAAATTGCACACTATGCAAGTATCCAATACAAATGAGATTCTAATTGAATAAAACTAATGTAGTGTCAGATCCTTATTCCAAGTATCCTATTTTTTCTAAAATTTAAAAAACCTTGGAACGCTCCTTGGATATGCCCTAGATACTCTATGAACACCTCCATGGATAGGGAGGGTTTTTCATTCCTTTTCTTGATGAATGTTGACATTTCAATTGCGAATGGTTAGTTGTAAAGTTTTTGATGCTATGTTATTGTGAGAAGTATGCACTCTAGTAAATTGATTTAATGATTACTAAATAATGGAGTTTATGAATGTTCATGTTTCTGTGTGAAGCATGATCTATGTTCTTATGATAGGCCTGGTATGTTCTATGGATTTTTTTTATGCAAATGTAAAATTTATTTATTTGTTTATTTATTGCCATGTTGTAGGCATATCATGTTCTGTTTTCTAAATATTTTCTATAAATCATTATCTATGTTCTTATGATAGCCCTGGTATGTTCTATGGATTCTTTTTATGCAAATGTAAAATTTATTTAGTTGTTTATTTATTATCATGCTGTAAACATATCTTGTATCCATACCTACTAAAATTCACTCCCACAAGTTTCATATCTTGGCCTTCTTGAACCTCTCTTCAGTCAAATAACTTCTCAAAGTAGCAAGCCACTCAAGAAAAAGTATAGGGTAAGATGATCATGAAACACTAATTATCATTCTTTTTTGTCAGGCTAGAATAAATTGGATCTGGATGAAGAAACAACAAATCATGCGAAGTCAGGCTAACTAGTCCATGCCAGTGCCGGGTTTTCACCTTATGAATTCTATCATGCCAAGTCAGGCTAGTCTTTTGCCCAATGACATGGCAAGACTTTTGGGAACCAACAAAGGTTTGTGCCTGTGCATGCCACCAACTTAATACCTTTTTGGCATGGACCAGCAGGCATGATGCAAGAATACATACTCCTGTACCAGCTGAATGCAACTTTATAAGGTTTTAAGGATCCAGAGTCTTATAGAACACCTCAGAAGTATCTCTTCACTTTGCCCACCCACTCTAGCTCTATTTGATAGATCTCCACTTATCTCTATTTTTTGATAGATTTCACACAAGATAGAGAAACAGATTGCAGTGTTATATTTCATGCATCTCCATTAAAATTGCATTATGTATCCTCAATTACTATTACCTTTTTGGAAAATATATAGTCTGAAATACTTATCAAGGAAAATGGAGATTAAACATAAACAGACAGAGACCTATATTATTAGGTTACATCTCGAAAATAAAGGTATAGGGTCAACTGAAGGCCAGGGTGTTAAGAGGATTTCTGCCGACAAGGAGAAAATGTGGTTTCATGGGAGAAGAGTAAAATGCATTGTAAATGCATCAAAATCTCTTAGTTCTCGAATTTAATTTACTGTTATAGCATATACAATTAATATGTCTGAAGTTTCATAAGTTGCACTGAACATTTAAGGACAGAGAAGAAATTAAGCAAAGGACCATGAAAGTGACAGTAAAAATATTAACCCTACCATTATCTCGACTTCTTCTTACTTTCTTACACTTTTCTTTTCTTTTTCTTTTTCTCCTTTTTTTCACTGAACTTTATTTAAAATGACATGGTTACATCATGCAACATGAGTTTCAGGCCCTAACAACTGTCTCAACAATATTATAGACTAGCAAGTGTCAGCATAACTTGTAAGTCAACCAAAATTCCTGGTTCTATTCCAACTTATTTATTATTTATTTTTTCCCTTCTCTTTCATCATTGCTACCTGTGCTAATAAAACAATTATTTGATAGAAATGCAATATCAAATAGAAGTTAATGTTTCTTCAACTCAGCAAGATCATAACTCCATAGGCAAAGAGGAAAACTCAATCAACAAGAACGGAGGGAAAGAGGGTAACGAACTGGAAGAAGGCGGGGTTGTCGTGGTAGAAGGGATCGCGGATGATGGTGTCCAATGACATCAAAGAGCAGGACGGGGAGCCTCCGGTGCTCTGTGAGGCCGGAGGTCGAGCAGCTGGCGGCTAACGACGGGCGAGGCCTCGAGGATCCAGTTCACATATAAAAAGATGAACAGAATCGCAGATTGAATTATCTTTTTTGCTGCTCAGCATTCAGAAGAGGTCCTTTGAGAAAGTTACATAGCTGTCCCAAGGACTGTGAACATCCAGTCCACATACATATACACAACAAGCCCAACTACTTATCTTTTCTTGGTTATATCAGGCCGGGTTGTAGTTGGATTAGTGAGCCCATGTATGCATGCAAAAAGCCGGCCCATGCTTGATAGAAATTCTTTATCTCTTGCTTAGGCCCTCCTTGTGCCTCTCAAGGGAGCAACTCACAGCCATCTCTATATATTTAAAGAGCTGGATCCTAATCTCTCTCTCCTGAATTATAGGAGATATGTGCCACTTCGTGTTGTTACTTAGCTTATAAAAAATTAAGCTAGTTAAGTGTCCCATAATAAAGAAAGATTTTGAAGTAGTTCGACTAGATTTTTTTTTTTTAAAAAAATAAACTAAATGATTCTGATTGTTATAAGAATAATTTTTTTTCCTTCGCCTTGGAATATCTGCTAAGAATTTCCAAATCAATCCTCAACTTTCCAAAATCAATGATATTCTGTAAAAAATTCTTGAGACCAAACTTTTGATTTTAGCTATTAAGAAAAAGAAAAGAAAAATTCTCACTTCCTCAGCTTTTATTTCCATGTATATTTGATTTTAGGCGAGACAAGCAGCAAGTAAATACATGGATTTCAAATAATTTAATTTCAATATTTAAAATATTTTATTTAAATAATAGTTTAGAATTTATACATGATATAATATTTTCTGTTAGATATTTACCTAGGATTTGGCATCGCCTGGCCCAACGTTCTGGCCTACCTTTCAGATCCAAGTCCATCCCCTTTATTTTCAAATTTTTTAAAATACTAAAACTGCTTAAAATACTTAAAAAAATACTGAATATAAACAACTAAATATTGCCAACAATCTACAATATATCTATTATTCTATTAAATTTACATATCAATAATAATCATTAATTCAATCTATGAATACATCGTATAAATAAAGAATGGAAGAAAAAAAAAATTAAGTAGAGTAGGACTTAGATCCTATGCCCGAGCCTGACCATACATCAAACATAAATAAATGATACAAATAAAAAAAAAATCGGGGCAAACCCGACGTCATCTAGGATTTAATTCCAAGCCCGAGCTTGACCTAATCATTATTATTGCATGCATTCCAGAAAATCCAACAATCGAAGAAAACGGATGCATACGCCTACCATTGCAAGAGAAACATAGGAGGAAAGAGACCTATAGACTATTAATTTTGTGGATCGTGGTTTCAGAAGTCAAGTGCCAATTTGTCTCTTGGAACCCTTTACAGGTGTTAAAAGTTGAACGTACGATAGTTTAAGCCCCTTTTCTGCCTCTATACTGCAAGTCGCTTGTACTTTCGACCTTTTTTGAGCGTGGGGAGCTTCTGTACGAGAATCACAAGGCCCTACGGCTATTCTTCTAAAAATTTTGTCATATACCATCATGCCAACTTATTGCATGTTACCATGTCTTAAGAAGCTACGAAATGCAGCTATTTCACCACTTTGTATGGGTTGGACCAGCCTCAATTCCTCTCTCAGTCATTGATATAGATTTACAATAGCTGGATCAGCCTTAATTCCTCTCTCGGTCATGATAAAAGTTAAGAGCTTGCTCGAAAACAGCCCAACTAGAGGACTTTATCTTTTTTTTTTTTTTTTGTTGAATTGATTTAGGCGCCGACTCAAAGGTACATGCCGTAAGATCATGCCAAGAAAGTCGAAAAGCGAAGATTTGAAAAACGTTTCTAGTTGATGTGAACATAGAACTAGCACGACATATATATAGATGTTACTATAATATATAGGTGTGATGAGGAATATTTAACAATTCTCAGATCACCAACGATATTATAAATATTGCTATAGAAAACTGTGAGGACTCTTGTGGCTGCGTGTTTAGTTCTATATCTGTTATGTGTTGGGATAAATCTCGAGTACTTATACAAGACCAAAAAATTTAAATAATACATTCTAACTGATTTTTTTGGATGAGGTTTTGGATGATTATAAATAATATCAGAGAGAATCGAGTCCATTATCCATGTAGACTAGGGAACACTGCAGCATAGGTCAAAATCTTTATGTACTATAGAACACTGTAGAACAAGTGTAGTTGGATTGACGATGGGCTACTATGATGTTCAGAAAAGTATGCGAGGATTCATGCTGAGGTGTTTTTGATCTCATATTGACCATATGATATATAGATATTGAATACTTATACAAGTTAAAGAAACTCAAATAACATCTTTTGGCTAACTCTTTAGGCATAACATATTTTCAAGTACAAGGTTGAAATCGAAGAATGCAAATGTCGTCTACTCAATCCAAACTTGCATCACATCACTAGAAGACCACATAATTTCCCCAAAGAAATGCCAGCTAAAATCAGCATTTTTGTAAGATCATCCTGCAGTGTCGACCGCAAATGAATCATGCTTTTCGGATAAATCTTAAAATGTCAGTTGCATTTACAATAACATTTGAGTGAAACCTCATGTTCCAGTTAATCTTAAATACTCCACATATATTTCATGGGCATAGGAGAACATGGAAGGAAAAGAATAACTACTCTATTACTTGTGCATATGCATGTATTCCCGATAAGCCAAATTTACTCTGAAGTGAAGAACGCATGCATTTGCTCACCATCAGAAGAAAAACATAAAGAAAACGATCTATAGCCATGGCGTATCCAAAAGTGACAACTAGTTTATTTTCATGCATATAATGGAGGCCAATCACCAAAGCATAAATTGTTCTCCAAGGCCTAACTTTTATCAATCAATCTCAGATGGCGTATTACACAAATCTAATATGAATACAGTCACAAAAATTAGAAAATAAAATATCTTTAAATGCTATGGATGCATGAGCCTTAGAAAGCCAACTCACTCTTTTAATGGCCGCAACGCATCGACTCTAAGTGTTTTCTTTGTCTCCTAGAACCATGAAGAAGTGTCAGGAGATACAGAATACGGCTTTGGTGGGGAGGTATATGAAAGAACGAAACAGTGGATTGAGGAATGAAAGCTCGAAGACAAAGAGAACTGGGCTTTTCCAAAGAATTACTGCAGCTTTCCCACCCCCTTTATTCAAAAAAATAAGTTGACTACTTCCCTACAAAATCTCTGCCGACCACCAGGCCGTGAGGCTTTCCCAGGGGATGTTTTCTATTTACATTCCCGTCTCTTAGAAAGAGTGAGATAGTTTTATATTACAAGCTGCTTCTAGCTACTTTGTACAAGAATTACATGGACCAAAGAATGCTATCGTAGACGTCTTAACTTATTCCAAGCTGTATTTTATGTTAATATTCCAACTTATCTTGCGGCTAATTGAACGTTATATGTACTTTGTACGAGAATCACATGGCCCAAAGAATAGTATGTACATATATCTTAACTTATTCCAAGTTGTTTTATGCTAATATTCCAACTTATCTTGTGGCCAATTCAACATTTTGTCCCCCTATCAAGATAAGGAAAAAAAGTTTGCAGTTGATGCGGACTTAGAATTGGTCTTATGGAAGCATGACAGCAAGATGATACTACCTTGACTTTAATAGTTGTAGTTAGAAGATAGTTATGCCTTACAAGTCTCAATTGCCAATTACATCATGAATATTGTTACTAAGAACTTTGAGAAGTTATAAGGTTGGAAGAATGCAAATGACAATGCTATTCAGATCTAGACTAGGCAATGAAATGCAGCGTTAAACCCATCATATAGAATTCCACTTGACAAGATCAGTTGAAAAATCCGATAATTCTACTTCTAATTGGTGTTATCGCCACTGAATCATGCTTTACCAAAAAAATCTTAAAATACACTCTAGTTGCATTTTTAATAGGTTTTTTTTTTATGAATACCTTCTTAAATATCGAATTTTATATGAATACCCTTTCAAAATTAATATTTATATGTATACCTCGTAAAACACTTGTTTTACCATTCTACTCTTTTTTTTTATTTTTGTTTTTGCATATGTACCCATATTATCTAATGGCATTAAAAGATTAACAGTTTCAAATTAAAATGACTAAAATACCTTTAATGGGAGACATGCAAATAAATCGCGACCACGATAGTAAAAAAGAAAATAGAGACAATAGCGTAATTTTAAAATTTTATTTTTAATTAATATAAATATGATTTTTCTTAACACTGTTAGAACAACCGTTATACTACGAGCATTTGTACAATAACAGAGTTTTACAAGGGTATACACGTAAATATTAATTTTGGAAGGGTATTCATGCAAAATTTAATATTTAGAAGGATATCCATACAAAAAAACTCTTTTTAATAATGTTGCTGATTTCATTTCATGTTGGAATTTAAAGCTTATACCTACCTAACATATTCCTAATTATGAGGTTGGAACAATACAATTTCAATGCTAGGCTACACATCATCAGAATACCAAAAAAAAAAAAAAAGGTTGCGGCAGAAGAATGCAGCTAACATTTTATATAGGTTAGCCTGTAGTATTAAAATTGGTAAAAGAAGACATCTACTTGACATGAAAGTTGAACCTAATCATCTAAATGCATGAAGGCCGCAAAGGAACCTACTTTTTATATGGTTCATGACCAAATGCTAATGCTTTGCAGTCCACGCATCATAGCAGAATCGAACAGGATTTGCAGTGCTGGAAGAAACAGATCTAATATTGTTTATGGGTAAACAATTTTGAAATTGGCCTAGTCTTCTAGATGCGGGATGAAATACTATTATACTTGGGCCGGATTTTTTTTTAATGGGCAAGCCCAACATGTAAAATTTTTAATAATGGAATTAAAGAGTGCGAAAACAGGGTTCAAACTCAGGATCTCTGCTCTGATATTATGTTGAAATTACCACTTGTCCTACAAACTTAAGCTTATAGAATGAAGTAGATTTATGTATATATTTTATATTTTCTTACCTGTTTTAGTATATAAAAGCTCACATGCAATGCAAATGCAACCAACTTTGTCCAACATGCTACAAGATATATCCAACTTCCCCATCATCTACCTACCATTTGAGATTTTGACACCATCAATCTCTAAGCCATAAAAAGAGCAGGCCAAATCCACTACCTATGAATACCACTGCAGATCAGCGAGACCTGGATCAAAATACTCACATCTAATCTCGAATAACTTTAATTACTGAACCACTTAACACCTGCACTAAGTAATATTTAAAAAAGAAGAAAAAACTCAATTTCATGCTGCAGCGTGAGTGTTTGTGTTTCTTGTGAATGATCCATGTAAAATCTATGCACGTCAAGTCACATCCTATCACGTAAGCGCGATGTATGCTACTATTGGGCCACCTGGAGTTTTCTACGTGCAAAATCATTGACATAATTCCACAACAATAATAACTTTTGGCAACCACCGAAGTGGTAGCACGGTTGGAACGGAGCTAAGATTCCATCGGAGTGGCTCAGATTCAAAATGCACGGGCGTCGATTAAATACGGGGACCGAATGCTCTCCGACTGGTTTGTCCGGTAGAGTCGCCATCTAATCTGCCTGTACTTAGGTGGTGCTGGTGTGACTTACCCACATGTAGAAGGGGCTGCTACGTTAGTGAGGCTCTCTTGCGGATGGGGAGGGTATGAGTAAAACTTATCTGCCCTATTGAACATTTTTCAGTGAGAAGAGGGCCCAGTGGGGGTTGCTATGCGGGTGAGGTCGTTCTCACCCCCTCTTTTCTTTTTCAAAGCAAAAAAAAAGAAGAAAAAAACTTTTGGCATATATATTTTTTGCATTATAGTATAAATACTTTCTTTCAGTAAGTGATTTTTTATTAGTGGTACTTTATTGTAAATATCGCTATAAATTTATACTCTACAATATATAACTTGAAGCGCTGCGGACTAGAACTATTATTATGGCATTTAACTAATATACGAGTCAATAATATCATACTTCGTGAAATTTTAAAAGATTGTAGCTAAATCTTAAATTATTAATCTTTATATAGAGCTTGGATAGTTTGGATTTGGTTACACTGGGGTCATCAACATATTATCATACGCAATGTGGAGGTTGTCGAATCTCTCATGATTGAAACTCTTTGAGGTGAATATTTACAGCAAGTTAGCATATCATCTTAGTATTATTGTATATAGAGCACTGGTTCGTTCGAACTTGTATTAAAATATTAAGAATCAAAAATTATTAAAGATAAAATTATAACATCATAATATTAACATTTTCTTACATCAAAAATCGTTACTACATTTTATTATAACATAAATAAAAATAATCATGAATCAAATATGATTAATTAGAGAGTTTCTGGAAAAAAAATTATATATGAATATGGTGACATGCAAAAGTTAATTTTAAAACATTTTTAATAATAAAATTCTGAAAATATCATAAAGAACAAAAATAGATAAGTTCATTTTTTTATTTTTGTGAATTTTTTAGAAAACTAATGATTAAAATATGAAATATTAAAATGTACATCATATAATTATTTGATGATATGAATATATGTTAATAAGCTTAATAAATCGTTCTTGTACAAGTTATAGTTATTCAAACAAGAGATCACTTGTTTGAAAAAAAAAATGGTATTCTTGCTTAAATGCTGACTAGTCTTTGACAGGAGTTTTGTCCAGAACGAGGAAAATGAGAGGCAAAGAGATGTAGACGGACATAGACGTCTGTTCTGAATAATGACTAATAACATTTATGAACAAATTACTACGCCATGCATGCGTGATCTATGAACGCGGTCTCTTTGATTTCATAGAAAGCTTTGCAAAGCCTTGGCAAATGATCCATTTGGGACTTTAGTCCACCCTAGGCTAGGTCTGACCAAAGAATTAATTTTAAGATTGAAACTATGAATTGCCAGGTCTTGGACAGACATATGTTGAGGTCTAGTCTGAACTTATGGTGAGAATTCTGAGATGGATCTAGTTGGCCATTGTTTTTATGGAGGGAATATATGCTTCCTTGTGACATTAAGCAGGTTTGAAATGTTCTTGGATATGTTCCCAAGATTGGCTTAATTAGATGAGTTGCAGTAGGAATAATTAGCAAGCTTTGGTTGATTAACTTGGAAAGGAGTTGAAGACATTAGAATTTAGGTTCGCTAAAGACTTTTAATCACCTGATTTGTATGGTATAAGCCCATGTGTTAATAAGTGTGCTAGCTAGAAAACAGCCACCATCATCGCTATATATAGAGCTTGGATATATTATTGGTCGTAATAATCACTGTTTTTCCATGTATATCCATGAACTGTATAAAGTGGTTTAATTTCCCAATTTTCAGGTCCTTTGCAAGATGATTTGGCTAGACTAAATTTTTACCATTCAAGTTTCTATATATTTAAACAAATCCAAATGCAGAGGCATGTATGTCAACTTTTTACCAACAAATATGAAAAAAGCAATTCTGCAGGTATACATGCGTACATGCGCGCGCGTACACACACATGCATATATATATATATATATATATGAAAAAAATCATTACTTTGATCATTAGGGCTATACTGCATTTTGATAAATGCCTAACAAACTTTTATTACACTTAAAATAAATGCTTAACAAACACTTATCCAAAAAATTGCTTCACAAACAAGTGGCAAAAATGAAAATGCCTTAGCACATCACCATGAAAAATATGAGCAATTCTAGCATATATAGCACAAATATTTTAAAAAATATTATGGAATATAATTATCTTATTGCTTCAATTAATTTCACTAATTATCAGGTTTTATCTACATGCTCTTGTCAGCAAATGGACAAGGTATATTGGCAATTATCCGTAAATGAATGAAGAAATAAGTGGGTTGCACATTGGTAATATTGCCTGATTACGCGTTAAGGTTATAACCAAGATTCGACCTGTATATCATTTTATTTTTACAAAAAAATTTTTTCCCCTACTAATATATATTCTTTTTAGATTTGGGGAAGGCCTTAAATATATCATTTAACACATCACGTACTTATATTTTAAGCAACGATTCAAGTGCCAACCAACCAGAAGCTATGTTGTACTTCTTCCATTAATACAATATCAATTCTTGCTTTACATATATATATATATATATATATATATATATATATATATATATATATATATATATATATATATATATATATATATATATATATAAAAGACAATTTTTATATCGATGGCTATGCATCATGAGAGTCACAATCTAATCAAGACCTACTCTCGACCCCGACACTACCTTGATATATGGAATAAATCATGCAACGAAGTGAAACATGGCGGCTGACACTACGAATAAATTTTGTGATGTATAACAATTTTCATATATATATATATATATATATATATATATATATATATATATATATATATGATGGGGGGCGAAATAAGTCGTTATGCCCATAATGAAAGGGCCACCTAATTTCGGCCCAATAGACACCAACGCCAGCCAGACGAAACTTCGGTCTGGCTTAGAACCAGCTCCATCGACCTCGGGTATTCACCGACTTGCCCCGACCAAGCTCAGGGCACCTTCTGTATTCGCCGACTCGCCTCGACCGAGCTCGGGGCGCCCTCTCTAATGATACGCCCCGGCCCTTGAGCTCGGGGCGCTTCACCGAGCACACCTTGGAACTCGGGATACTAGGATGGCCTCAGCACCTGTCTAGCCGACCTCGCCAAACGTCTGACACGACCTCTCGACGAGCTCGACCTCATCAATGGTCGTATCATGTGCATGCCTACGCCCTCCTATATGGCCGTACATTGCGACGCCACCACGCCATGCTACTCCGGCTATATCCTGCTACAGCTGTCAATGCCTTACCGTTTCCAAGAACGGACTCTACTGCGCGCTACAAGTAAGCTCTGGCTCCGCGCCACTCCCACTCATGAAGGGAACGGGCTATACCTCCGCCACCTAAGAGCTCTTACTAGGACTATAAAGAACCTCAACAGGTAACGCTTAAGAGACTTTTGGCTGGACCAACAGAGTTCCACACTAACTTGTTCATCGGAGGGCCTTCACTGAAAACACCGGTGAGGCTTTGTGTAGGTACACCACCGACCATGGAAGGCGGCTCTCATCCTCTTCTTCCACACTTCGGCGGCTCATCTGACTCCTCCGGCGTGGTCAATCTCTCTCAGGCCAGATTTGAACCACGACAATATATATGTGGCTTCCAAACAAAAATCATTATTCCTGCAGTACAGTTCTTGAGATGTATATGTCGTGACATCAAACAAAGCCAGTTGACAAATATGAGCCACATGCTCCTTTTGTATCCTATAATAAGCATAGGCATATCCATAGCTCTTATCCCAATACCTGATCTACTATTTCTTGACATACACATTCCTTATTATTTAAGGTTTGTTTGGATGATTGGGCTGAAAAATCCTATAATTCGTAGATTGAGCCAGTGCAATCAGTAAGATTATAGAATTACAGGCTGGGCTAGGTCTATATTCATAAATACCTAGAAATAGTTTTGGTGTGAGTCAGCCCGAATCCTATAAAGAGAAAAAAAAACTTATTGGTTGTACTGGCCCAATCCATGAATCATATAGGATTCGTGCTATAATTTTTTTTTCTCCGTATAGGACTCGAGCCGGCCCATTCCAAAGCTATTCTTAAATATTGATGAATATAGGTCTAACCTAGCCTGTAATACTGTGATCTTGCTGCTTGTACTAGCCAATTAATCCACAAATTCTATAGAATTTTTAGCCCAATCATCCAAACAGACCTTGATGGGATAAAAATCTACGCATTAATCAACAATGATTGATAAGATAATTGTACGACAATTAGCAGAAAGTAACCCTTAAATGTTGGCATCTGACCACCTTGTGAAAGTACATTGGCTTATAGAACGCAAGTTCTTATTTGCTGCAGATGCCATAAAATCCTTGCATTAATACGCATCATGCAATCTACTTACGATATATGTCAATCCTTAAATGCAACACATGTATACCTTAGTTGTAACAATTATGTTCGAGGCCATTTAACACAAGCTAAGAGAGCCAACCATCATGTCCATTTCCTATCTGATAGACGACCAGTCCCACTCCTTTTTTTTTTTTTTTCCTAATGACCAGTCCCACTCCTCAACAGCACTTGCCCCTTTCAGCCTGCCATGAGCAACTGTAGGTCAAATGTTGGACCACGACTTGCTTGGCTTGTTGCCTCCCATGCATGCAGAGGCTATCGTTTAGCCTTCCAACTCCCTTCTATGTCGATGTCATCCTTTTTTTTTATATGGAGATCTCAATGTACGTAGGTCCCAAAGAAAAAAAAAGAGAGAAAAAAAACAAGTCCACAAATTTGAAACATTGGAAGAGCCACCCAATCCATACAGTACTTCTGCTAGGGTGAAGAAACGTGGCTAAGTAATGGGAGGGGAGATTAATTATTTTGTCCTGAATTCTATTGTTCCAAGAATGGTGCAACCAGCTTATTACGAGTTGTGGCCATTATAGTTGTTTGAAAGCCTGCATGCTGCTTATTTTTAATGAAATGGCAAACCGAAAAATGGCATGACACAAGAGGGAGACATCGAGCCGAAAGTAGCAGGATAAAATTAATGATAGAGCTGCAGTCCACAAGAGTAATTAACCAACAGTTTATGCCATGACTAGGCTGACTTAGAAAAACCTCACAAGATGAAAGCTCCTTCTCTCTCCAAGATCTACAAACAGCAACGGTAACTGTTGGTTATCCATATCGGCTTTCAGTTTTTTTATTATTATTTTTTAAATTTGCTCTCTCTTTCCAATGATCCAGATAAGGCGAAGATGTGAGAAAGTGAACAAAACTTCAACTTTTAGGGAAAGGTATGGCCATTCGAGCCACTCACTGCTGCATTTAGTGTCCAATTATAACGGATTTGGAGCAAAATAAAAGTGTAACAACCGAGGACCTCATCCAAAATGGCTAGCAGGAAGTTATTATTTGGGTTCCTTGATCCTGTATAAGTACCCAAGATATACACAGCGAATAACCGATGTGGGACTAAACACACGCCCGCACGGATCCTCACATACTCCCCCCGTTCAAGCCCTGACGTCCTCGTCATGCTAAGGGTTCATATATATTCAAATCAAATCATAAACACCACGATTGATCCGTGGTCAGCCCCAATGGATCCGTGCTGCAGTGTTCCCTAGTCCACATAGGTTATGGGCCGGGTCCGCTCTGATACCATTTGTAACAACCCAGGACCTCACCCAAAATGGCTAGCCGGAAGTTATTATTTGGATTCCTTGATCCTGTATAAGTACCCAAGATCTACCCAGCGAATAATCGATGTGGGACTAAACACACGCTCGCACGGGTCCTCACGAAAAGGATGTAGATATGGGCGTAATTATAATAAACTAAGTATGACAACAACTTTATTAGTTAATATCACAAGTTGTTACATTAACATATAGCCAACTAAGAATATTTGAGGCTTACATGTAAGGTTCAGTCCTGCATGGAATAATTAATTTCATAGAGTGGCTCTAATTATTGGAGAAGGATGTCCTTTAGAGAGAAAAGGATTGATGTTGGAGCTAGAAAGAGATGGTTAGCTTTACTTGTATTTTCGTTATAGTGCTTATGAGGATCACATGTAAGGTTTATTTCCGCTACTTAATGGCAAGTTATATTTATAATTTGAATTATTGATATCGTGAGTGTTATCACATCTATATGTAGTAGTTTGAGAATCGTATATGTTGAAATTATCGATATATAACATGCATGCATCATCAATAGCATGTTCGTGAAGTACAAGAAAATGATAAATGGCCCATAAATAATTAACAGTATTTAGTGGGATTTAATTACTTGACAAGGATAGCCTTTGGAGAGAGGGATTGTCAAATAAAGCTAGAAAGAAATGGTTAGCTCCATTTGTATTTTCCTTACATTACAGGCGTAATCGAAGAAGTGCCAGCTACAATTTTGAATTTTACTGCAGGCTAACCGTTGGTGCAACCATACCATCCTTTGGCAATTTTGTGGCTTTGATGTTTCGATGGAGTAATAATTTTCAGCTACTTAACGGCAAGCAATACTTCGAGTTTGAATTACTGATATTGGTGAGTGTGCCATGTTTACTGTGGAAGTTTGAGGGACTCGTATATTGAAATCATCAACAAATAACACAAATACACTGTACCAAAAAAGATGTTCCTGGAGTACAAGAAACAATATGTGCCTCACAAGTACCTCAGATGTGGAAAGAAGTCATTGCCCTAACATTAGAGTTCACTCACCTAAGAAGTGTTTCTTTTTTATTCCAATTGTTAGCATCAAAATAAATATGAAAAAAGGACCAACATGACCAAACAAACTAGTACATTCAGCAGAAAGGACCAAAAGACTAATTTGATTGTTTAATCCATCTTGGTGTACATCTATACTATTCAACTTTTGGGTTACCGCATATAAATCAGTTTTTTTAGAATTGTAATTTGAGGACTCGTTTCTAATCCCGGAGGATTCTTAGACTTGATGTAGATTACTTTGACCACTATGACTAGGGCTGGATAATGTTCAAAAATGAGATCAGCTACATCTAGAAGCCGAGTCGTGGTTAAACTTTTGGAGGCCATAATTTGGTCATACGATCTTCGATTGAGATGATTTTTTTTTAAGATTTACAATTAAGAGGTTGAATTGAGATGTAATTCCACTGTTAGATCCCAAAATGGGCAGATCAAACTGAAAGTTTTTTTTTTTAGATAAGACTTTGATCAAGCGTAGCTCTCTATCCGAGAAGAATCAGCCAGAGCGACAGAAAGTAGAGTTGATGTAAAAGTTGAGATCTACCTTCTTGAGATTTTTAGCTTTTTTTTACTAAATAAGTCTATTTTAGAAAAAAGAGTTATGCTAGAATTAAGAAGAGGAATCCAATCCAAATTGTGTTAAGACGGACCTCACATTATAAATAGAGAATATATATCTCAATTTTTCAAGAATTAATGAAAGAAATGAGGACTTAAGTCATTCTTTCGAGATTTCTCTATTATTTTTTTTTTTGAGAGAGAGATTCGAGTTGAGTGGGTTGAAGAAAATTTTCTTTCTCCTCGATCGGATCAAGTTGGTATCAGATCTCTGGTCTTCTATATCTGTGGGGAACTATGTTCATGATCCAGATGCATGAGCAATACAAGCAATCAGGAGAAGGGCTATACGTACTTCAAGTACATCGAAGGACAAAGGTTATGGCCGCTAGTTCTTCCTCGATGGGTGATGAGGAGATAAAGAGATGTCTCATACAACTAGAGGAGAAGATTGCCCAACTTACTGAGATCGTTTTTTAATTGGCAATACCTTCAGCACAAGCACCAACTGCTCGTATTGTGAACCTGTCTCCCACGGCTCGAGATGAAGATCTACCATCCAACGAGGAGGTTGAAAATGAGCAACCTACAAGTATGAAAAATCTCTCTATTCAACCATTTAAAATTGAGGCTCGAATTGAGATCCTAATATATGATGGGGTTGTTGATGCAGAAAGGCTAGATAACTGGCTAGACTAGTTAGAGATATATTTTACTATTTATGGATATTCTAGTATTCAGAAGGTAGCTGTCGCCCATGTCAAGCTTTCTAGCCATGCTCTTATGTGATGGAATTTGTACATGAGGAAAAATGATGTTTCGAATCTGAAATTGAATAAATTCAAGAGCCTAATCAAGAAGCAGTTCTACCTAATTGGCTACGAGGAGGATCAGCGATCAAGTGGCAGTAGGTATAGCAAAAGTATGATCAGTCTGTCCAGAGCTACACCACTGAGTTTCACAAGAAAATAATATCATTCAGAATCTCCATCGATGATTATATAGATTTTATGAAATACATCAAAGATCTTCATGAGAGCATTCGAAGGAGTTGAAACTCTTCAAAGTTGAAGACGTCAGCAAAGCCAGCTTGAAGGCCATGAGGATTGAGCAGAAGAATCAGCTTAGAGAAGGTCAAAAGGCTGACAAGTTCAGAAAAAATAGCAAAAATCTATGTCAAGAGAGGGAGTAAGAAAAGAAGCACGACAACACATCTCAGAAAAAATTATTGTGATCATTGTAACCTGCGTGGACAGACGAAGGAGAAGTATTGAAAACTTTATCCCGAGCCACAGCAGAAAAGAAAGACGCAGGAGGATAAGGATTCCAGAAAGAAGAAAAAAGTGATTCTCAATACTGCAGAAGTTGAGAAGTTGCCTGACCTCGAGCAAACAGACTCTAAATTAAGCCTAATGACGAGAAAAATCGAGACAGCTACTAAAGCAGATTTAGAAATGCAAGAGGAACTCTTTCGCTTGAAGATTTAGGTAAATTAGAGTGTCATTGAGGCTATTGTAGATACTAGAAGCCAGAAGAATCTCATCTCTGAAAATTTGGTTCATAAGCTGGGGTTGTAGATTAAGCCTCATCCACGTCCTTATTCTCTTGGTTGGATTCAGAAGGATGTTGAATTGAAGATTAATAAGCAATGTACCTTTTTTTGCCAGTACGATATATTACACAGACCTTGTATGAATACAACCCTAAAAATCAGAAAGTAAAGCATCCCTAAACCTACTAGGTACATGAGTCTCCAAAGTCCAAGGTAGTCATCTCGAATGGTCCACCACAAAAAAGGCCATCCACTCCACCACACTATTGGCCTCTCTATAAATATGCCTTGCCACAAAGGCAGAGCGGCCAGCCGCCTGACGCCAAATGTCCTGAATTAGGGGGTTAGAATCCACAGCTCCTACCTGCCCCTAGATCTAATTGATCACAGTTGCTAAGTCACCCTCCAATATAATACTATCAATCCTTAGAAAGCTCCGCGCGTGTTTGAGTCTAGCCCAAGTAGCCCTCAACTCTGCCCCATGAACAAAATAGTTGTATAACTGACACCTACCTACTGCAACCAGTCTGAAATTAGAGCCCCTAATAACGAAGCCATCCCCACCACTCATAAGCAATACACCTTCAAATTTGCTATAATTGAGAGGCATATCAACGAGGTAACTTGTGAAGTTGTTTCTTTGGATGTTTGCCGAGTTATCCTTGGGAGCCTATATCTTTAGGATCGAGATGCAGTCTTTTACCAGCGTCTGAAGAAGTATTAGTTCATGAAAAACGAGAAGAAGTTTATAATCAACGCCTTCAAAATACAAAAAAATGTAGACCTTTAAATTACTGCGCAAGCAAAGCAAGTTGTTAATGCTTGCAATAAGTTGGTGATGATAGTACAAAAATTTGATACTACTTATGAGAGGCCAAGCTCATGCTCTTTGATTTTATTGATCGATCTACTGAGATTAAGATCGAGGAGTCGTTGTAGTCATTATCGACGACGAAAGAGAGCAAGGAGCATACCTATTATGAAGTATAGATGCAAGAGCAAAGAAAGTGGTTTATTGAGACTCGAGAGTGAAAAAGAGCCAAGCCAAAAACCATCTCTCAACTAAGCTAGATAGTTCAACCATGAGATGGGAAAGCAGACATTTATCCACCTTTAGCTCTAATTTAGCGGGAGCTAAATATCCTAAACAGGAGGAGCCCTGATCCAGAGGATCTTCAGACTCAATATGGACCACTTTGACCACTACGAGCGAGACTGGACAGGGTTCAAGAGCGAAATCTGCTAATCAAAAAGCCGAGTCATAGCCAAACTTTCAGAGGCCATAACTTGGTCATACGATGTCCGATTAAGATATTTTTTTCTAAAATTGAGTATCTTTTCGAGATATGCAACTAGAAGATTAAATTGGGATAAAATTCTGCTCTTAGACCCCAAAACAGGTTGGTCAAACCAATTTTTTTTCAAATAAGACTTTGACTGGGTGTAGCTCTCTATCCGAAAAGAATGAGGCATAGCGACAGATGCAGAGTTGATGTAGAAGTCGAGACCTACCTCCTCGAATTTTTTAGATTTTTTTTACTAGAGATGTCTATTTTAGGAAAAAGAGTACTACTAGGATTAGAAAAAAAAATCCGGCCCAAATTATGTTAGAGCGGACCTCACATTATAAATAGAAGTTATATATCTCATTTTTTAAAGAATTAATAGAAACTTAAGCCCTACTTTCGATATTCCTCTATCTTCTTTTTTTTTTTTCGAGAGAGAGATTTGAGTTAAGCGGGTTGATGGAAATCTTTCTTCTTTTTGATTAGATCAGTTTTCTAGCAAATTTTTTGCAGGTAGCATGAAAGATCTTATAATCTTGTAGCATACTGATATGTAGGACTTGAATTGTTGCTTTATATTGGCAAAAGCTACCATGGTTACCTAGCTAATAAATGTTTGAGAATCTTTATATGCTGAAATCATCAACATACCACATGCATGCGTTGCACAACAGTTGTTTGCAAGAAACGGCATCCACCGGTCATTTGAAGGATCTGTTTCTATTTCACATGTGCCTCACAAGTGTCCTGCAATCACGCACTACAAGAATATTGGGCATTAGCGACGCATTTTTTGGCCTTTAGCGACGCTTTTAAGCGTCGCTAAAAACCATCCCGACGCTTTCCTAAGCGTCGGTAAAGCGTCGCCTATGCTACAGTGGAGAAAATATTTTCCGACGCTTCGAAAAGTGTTGAAAATTAGCGACGCTTTACCAACGCTTTTTAACGTCTGTAATTTCGAGAATTGGAATTTAACGACGCTTTATAGCGTCGGCAAAACTTGCTCTAACGATGCTTTAAAGCGTCGTTAGAATTAATTTTTTTAAAAAATAAAAAAAATTGAATTATTATCTGCGGCATAATAGTTCCTCTCCTCCGTCGGCGGCGGCGGAGGCGGCTTCCCTTCCGACTCGCCCGACGCCTCCGTCGCCAGCTCCTTTGAGTTTGAATTCTCCGTCCGATTCCCCTCCGCCGCCGCCTTCGCCATCGGATCCATGACCTCCACCGATGAGCTCTTCCTTAACGACCAGATCCGCCCCATGAAGCTATACTCCCACCTCCAGCGGCCCCAGGTCCTCGATCTCAACGAAGAAGAAGACGACGACGACGAATCCGAGCGTCACCCGCCGGAAATGGCCGCGAGGGGGCGGGATCTGAAGCTCCGGAGCCGATCGATTCGTCGGAGGGCCAGATCTCATTCCCCGCTTCGGAACGCGCCACTCCATTGGCAAATGGAGGTCGAAGAACGAGAGGATAGAGCGAAAGATGTAGAGCCGGTTCCAGATCCGAAGCAGATCGAGGCGGAGTCGGCCACTCTATTCGTCTCGGCTTCGTCCTCCCGGTCCTCCTCCACATCCTCCTCCTCCTCCTCCTCCTCTGGAAGAACCTCCAAGAAGTGGATCTTCCTCAAAGATCTCCTCTATAGAAGCAAGAGCGAGGGAAGAGAGAGAGGAAACACCAAAGAGAAGTTCTGGCACTCGATTTCTTTCTCCCAATCCAAATCCAAGTCCAAACCTCCGCCGCCGATTCCTCCTCCCTCCGCCTCGGCTGTCGCTGCTGCTGACTCCTCTTCTTCCACCAATCCTCTGCCTATCGCTGCGATCTCGGGGGTGGAGAAGGCAAAATCGAAGGATCCATCGCCACCGGTCAGCTGGCGCTGGCGCTGGCGGAGGAGGGCGGCGGAGAACTGGGTGGGGCGGCGGAGGGCGCTGGCGCCGTCTCCGCACGAGCGGCACTACACGGCGAACCAGGTGCAGACGGAGGAGATGCGGCGGAAGACGTTCTTGCCTTACCGCCAGGGCCTGCTCGGTTGCCTGGGCTTCACTTTCCGCAGCTATCACAACCAGAAAATACGCGTATAGTGACGGAAAATTAGTGACGGCCCATTATCAGTCACTATTTGTGACGAATTAGTGACAGACAGAAATTTGGTCACCGTGGCGTAAACTTAGTGACAGATTAGTGACCGACCGGTCACAAAATATGCGGGTAGGGCGGGCGCCAAAACTTAGTGACCACCGTAGTGACGGGATATCTGTCACAAAATTGGTAACCGAAATTGCAACGAGACAGTGACAAATTCACCCGTCACAAAAATTGCAACCCAAATGTTTATAAATTTTTAAAAGATTATTTTTGATAGTGACGGATTATTGACAGAAATTTTCGTCACCAAATTTAATTTATAATTCCAAAAATATTAAAAATAATATTTTTGAGTAATTATAAATAAAAAAAGATAAAAGATAAAAGGAGGAAATCTAAGTGCCACGCTTAATTTCTAATCCCCCCCCGACCCGCCCGCCCGCCCGCCCGGCGCCAACACCAAAATTCTAATCCCCCTAAACCCTAGCCCCTGCAGCCGCCCCTCAACCCCCCCACACCACACCCACACCCCCCCCCCCCTCGGGTGATCCCTAACCCCTCCTCCTCCCCCCAACCCAAATCCAACAAATTCCTAACCGGAAGGCTGTCCACGGCAGGGATGACCGTCCGGATTTCCTAACCCCTTCTCCTCCTTCCTACGCCGACGAGAGCTACCTGATCTTCTTCGAGTCTCCTCGAATGCGGATTCTCGCTTCGAGAGCTCACGTCCGAGGCCAGCATCGCGGGATTTCGTTCTGTATCTCTCGTGAAATGCTCGAGATCGGGGCGGTCTTTCTGATAAGATCTCTTCGCCTCGGATTTTTGATGAAATGCTTGTGATATTGCTTGAGGTACCCGTGCTTGTCCCTTTGTTACTATTTTTATATTTTTTTTGGGTGATTTCGGTGTCTGGTTCATATAAAATGGTGGAATGTAAGCTTAATTTATTGGGGTTTTTTTTCTTGTGATGCGATTTGTGGATATACAGCAGAGATTTGGATGATTCTGTGGTTTTTGATGTAATGGGATAATTTTTTGGTTGAAGAAAAAGGTCTCCGCCGCTTCCAGGAGGCTGCAATTTGTGGATATACAGCAGAGATTTTTGTTTAGCTCTATAGTTCATACTTCTAGGGTTTTCCGCCCTCATGATTTGTTCTTTATTTGTTTGTTTTTCTTTTGATTTTGTGCACAGGTGTTGATTCCGATACCAAAACCTACTGGTTTCACTGGTGCCGATCCTTACAAGATGTAAGTCTAATTGAATGTTCGTGTTTTTCTTAATTTGTCTAACATGTCATTTGAATATGCTTCTCTTTAGTCAATTTACTGTATCTGTGTAAGAATTGATGGCTGTATAATTTTCTCTCTTTATAATTGATTCTAAACATTTCATTGCTTTGTTGGAAAAATAATCTCAGCACAAGATAGATAAGCCCTGAATCATGTAAAACATATATCTAACAGCATCATGTACATCAATGAAACTTAATTTCTTTTTCTTCCAGATAGGCTACATTTGGGTATTTAAAGTTATTTACATAGGAGCTAGACTCTCTTCTATGAAATAAAATTTATTGATTCTGCTGATTTATTTAGCTATAAATTTCCCTCACAGGCAAATTCAATCTTTGTTATTGATCTTCTTACTGGTATACAGATGTACTCATTTTAATTTAATTTTTAGATCTTCCAAAAGTTTGCTAAATTATATAACAATGCCTTTGAGAAAATCAAGATCGAGTGCTGTTGAGAAAGCCTTGTCTCCTGAAGAACAGCAAGCAAAGGTAAACATACTCATTTTAACCAACTAAATGCTTCTATTTATGCCTCTTAAGTTTTATGCATCACATCTTCATTCCGAATTTTGGTTATCACTTGAAGCATCTTATAGTGTTCACTTGAAAAGCATCCTATAGTTTTCACTTGAAGAGCATCTTAAGCTCCTTCCTTTTTCTGAGAAAGCATGTTAAGATCTTTATGGAATATTATGTCTCACAACATTGTTAAGGGGTTCCTGTTGTATCATGCTTATCATATATAGGTAATGTTGATGCCTTTTCCAAGCAGATAAATGAAGTTCGAAGGATGATTGGTCCATCGTCGGAAGCACTGCCAGACTTCTGTTCAGATGCTTCAATATCAAGGTACCTCTGGTCAAGAAACTGGAATGCAGAAAAGGCAAGTAAAATGCTGAAAGAGACTGTGAAATGGAGATTGAAATACAAGCCAGAAGCCATTCGCTGGGTATGAGTAGAGTTCTTTATGTTCTTGAAGAACTGTAGTTTAACACAAGTTGGTCACTGACCAATCAAATTATTTCTGAATTTTAACTCCTCACAAATCTAAGAAGAGGCTAGATTTATTAAAACATTAAATCAAAAAGACACAATGACCATTTGCCCACATTTGGCAAGAGCGAAACAAAAATTGACAGAACGCAAAGATTAAGTGATCTACCTCCTTCATTTAGTTTATTAGTGTGCCATCATTCAACTGTAAGAAGGAAGAATCTGCATCAAATTTTTATATCTCCAAAGCCCTTATTTTGAAAGAAAGTGCAGATAAGTTGCTATTTATGAACTGCATAGAATTTTTAGAGTCCACTCATTCTTGATATTTTGGTAAAGCCTACATGATTACAAGTTTGTTTGTAGCTTTCTGTTTCCTGATGTAATTTCTTGTTGACTACTAGGAAGATGTTGCCCATGAAGCTGCTACTGGAAAGATTTACCGGGCTGATTACTTTGACAAATATGGAAGATCTGTTCTTGTTATGAGGCCTGGATTTCAGGTGGGAGGGAAATATAAGAGAAAATTGTGAATATTTAATAGATTTCTTCATCATCTGACTCCAAGTTTCTGCATGACATGAAAGCCATATTGTGACTTTTTGCTTTTAATTTTGTATACGTAGTGGTTTTCTCCTTGAAAAAAGAATGAATGAAAAAACAAAGCCGTGTGGGCCACGTTCATTAGCGTTTCATCGTTCGAGTGTTACTTTATAATTGTACCAGTAGGTTGTGGTGATAATTTTCAAAAACAAAAGTTCTGAACTGGTGGACCAAAATTTTTCCTGTGTCTTTCATTTTTGGGATTATAGGTCTTGCTCGCATGTTATGTTTTAACAAGAAGGAACATGTCAGAGATAACGACCTTTTATATATTACTGTCTTAGGGATTGGGAACCATTTAGTGAGATTATCAGGCTTGTAATTGTTGGTTCTTTTGTTTTGTTTTGTTTTTCCAGTTCGAGTTTTGTAATTTCAACCTACTTATATTAATTCAAAAGGTTTCACTGTTTTTGTCTTCCTATCTTCTTTTTTTTTTTGGTGCTGCAGAAGGAAGGGAAGCTCTCGTCAACTGAGTCTACAGTGAGGAAGGTAGAGGATGTGGTGAGCAGCATGCTGGCCAAGGGTTTTGTCCTGAGCAAGGATGCCCTCAAGAGAGCAATCCTAGGATAGGTCTTTGCATTCCTAGGAGGAATGAAATCTCTGTTATGACATACTTTTTGTACTTTGATTTTGATGGATTTAGGACATGTTGATGCCTATTTTGAATGACATGTTAAAAAACTTTTGCGTAATGTTGAATGCCTTTACTATTAATGATATTATTATTATTGTTATGAGCCAATCAATGTACCAAATGTACCAGGTTATTGGAATGTGATCAGTGACTAAATATGGTTATTGAATTGTTTACCAAGTATTGTGACGAGCAGCCATAAATTTAGTGTCAGAATTTTGGTTACTAAAAATTGATTCTGCTCAGTGAGTTGTGATAAATTAGTGACAGTAACCTTGTCACTAGATCAATGACGGAATTAATAACAAATTTAGTGACAAAATTTGTGACCATGTCTGTGACGACAAAATTTGTCACTGAAGGTTGTGACAGATCAGTGATCAAATTTGTGACCGAATTCTGTGACAAAATCAGTGACCAAGTTACCTTCGTCACTAACTCAATGACTGGTTAGTGACGGAAAATACATAATTTCTTAAATATTTAATTTTTGGATTTGTAATGGTTTAGTGACGGTGAGTCTGTCACGGAGTTTAGTGATGGGAATCGGCGCCGTCACTGAAAATTAGTGACGCGTGTTTTTGTAACCAATTCAGTGACGGGAGCTCCGGTCACAAATTCCGTATTAGTGACCGGAAACATGGTATAGTGACGGAAATTTCCGTCACTATACGCGTGTTTTCTGGTAGTGTATGGCGCCATTAACGGCATCGCCCGTACCCTTCACCCCGTCTCTTCCAAGTAAGCCATAGATTCATGCCGCAGATTTTTACGACGACGTTTTGTAAAGCGTCGTGGGAAAAAAAAAGGTGACTGGGTTGTAAGGCTTCCGACAACGCTTTTGAGAGTCGTAGCATTCTGACGATGCTCAAAAGCGTCGTCTAATCTATTTTTTTCCAACCCTACTATAACGCGTCGGCAACCTTGCATGGGGTGCCCAATTTTCCGACGCTTTTTTCTTGCGTCGGTGGGTAAGAGTCGGCGAAACCCCCTTTTGTTGTAGTGACGTATAAATCACCTAGATATTCTTCTCATTTTTGGGAATGCTAGGAGGCATGACATTGTAGTCCACTTTTGTTAACTTCAAAAGAAATATGGACCAACATGGCCAAACAATCCAATATATATCCAGCAGAAAGGACCCTAGTTAATACGAGTTGTTTGATCCATCATACACCATGTTCGACTTCTGGCATTATATATAGGGACGGGCCATATCTTTTGTGTGATAAAAGAATTCATCTTGTTTCGTACAAATCCACCATTGCATTATACAATAGTCGCTTTGAGATCTATACAGAAGGATGAATAAAAGAGTTCAAAATGCTTAAAGATCAATACAGAGCACAATCTGGTTGACATCGTAAAAAAAGATCAATCATTCTTTTGCGCAAAAGATACAATTCAAACACTATGTATAGTCACAATATACCAACCTCTTTGATTTCCAAAGTCTTAGTTGGGGACTGATTTCCTGCAAGCACGCTAGTGCCTCCCACAAAGTTAGGAGTGGGCTTGCTTTTCTCAATATTAGAATACACTTTTTTGAGCAAAACTGAATAGGACACATTGCCAAAAAGAACACAAACTCAAGTTACCGTGATTAATTTCTTCATATGTAATTAATTATAGGGATATTTTACATGTCACATCTCTCACTCTCTCTCTCTCTCTCGTGCCTATGTTATTGTTTTGGTTCTGTCAACCACAATGTCTATTACCCACAATGCAACGTGGCAAGGGCTGAAAAGACGTGGAAAACGACGAGACGGTTTGCTTGCCTTCTCAGGCTTCTCTACCCGTACCTCTCTCTTTCTCTCTTTCCCCTACGGGCCACCGGCCACCCCAAAACACCACAAACCCCCGACCGGCCGGAGGCTCCGGAAAAAGTAGAAGCTCATCCGTCCCAGCCGCCGAGTACCGACTCCTGGGCGATTTGGCCACCTTTTACGTCGTTCGACCCCACGCTGTCTCGCCCCCTCGTTTTGTACTTTTGTGGCTTTTGCCTTGGAGAAAGGTCGGAGGGAGACGTCATCGCTCGCGCATATAAAGCTACGTCAGTGTTAGAACGGTCAATCATCTACTAATTTCACGTGTTCTCATGTGGTCGGTACCTCATGCCACCCAAATATCTCACGAGATGTACCCGTTCCCGTTTCTCAACATAATATATCCGCCCATTCCATCCATCCATTACGTACATATATAGTATCCATTATATCCACGTTGTTTCCCATGACTAACGCATATTCTGCTCATGACAATTTATTTCTTTGTTATTTATTGCTTGAACTACATAAAGTGGACATAACATCAATCGGAAGATTTCATGCAATTAATTTTGCCATAAAACTCAGCACATTTGCCTTCAAAAGCTAAAGAATGGGCAGTAACTCGTATGTAAAAGTTGATGCCTCACAGAAAAAAAAAATTTAAGAGATAGGCCGATGGTTATAAGGCTATTGAATGTCGGAGGAGTGCAAAGCCTAGAGAGAGGGAGTATGGTAGCATGAGAAGCAAAAATGTTATATTATTATTTTTGAAAGAACGGATAAATAGAGTCAACTGCTTAGCCAACTTTCATAAGTAAATACTATCACTATATGGATAACTCTTAGTGTGAAAAGAACTATTACTATATAATCAATTTGTAGAGCCAATGAGTGTGAACGCTTGCTGGTAGTTTGAGCTACCTTTCTTCCTTCGTGAATAAGGCAATGGCATGTTTTGCCGCGATGGATCACACTGCTTGACTATAATAATAATGAGCAAAATGTGTATCCATTTTGTGAAGGTGTTCAGATTACTCAATTAAAAAAAACTAATTGGTTAACAAAAAAAGTAAATCTACTTATCAATTGTGCTAGATTAAATATTAGAAATAGTTATCTTGCTAAGATTTTAGTGACTTTGACTTTCTGACTGGATCAAAGGTTCTAAAACAGATGTTTCCTATACCTGCAAGAAAACTAAATAAGTAGTCTGACACCAAATGTCATGACTGAGAGTACTAAAGTTCAACAAGGCTAACATTGAATATCAGAAATGGAAGACTAATGGTATGAAAACATAGACTAAGAATGTCAGATATTTCAACAGTAAATTTCCTTTTTCTTCTTGAAGACACAAGTAACCACCACACCGGATGAGTTGAAAGTATGCAATGCGAGACCAACTAAAGTTGTTTTCCTTTGATGCATTCAGAACAGACTGAATTAAGCACGAACAGGAACCCTAGTTTCTGTAATTTGCTCCAAATCTAGTTCTCTTGTAGAGAAAATTTAATTGACAGACTTGTTGGTGATAGGCAACAGTAGAATAAACTGTTATGGTACTTAATCCGCACATCAACAATCCTAAATAAATTTCCCAAAAAAGGGGCATTGCTAAGATTTGTAACATTTTTCCTGTGCATGCATGCAAAATTTTTAATGCACTTCAGACACCATGAACTACTTCTGTCCAATTCTCGACTGCAAAAGTGCATCAATATAAGGATTAACCAAGTTCAATTGTTGTCTATTTCTTTCAATCTAGAGGTTGCAAAAATCCCATTGGAATGTATATAATCTTAAAGAATGTGTTAATCTGTAAGTGAAAATGTACAGATATGAGTGAATCATCCGCTATACACGGGGCCCTGATTTTGTTAGTTCTCATATTATTCCCAGAGATTGCACCAAGTCACCAACGTGCCATGCGACATCTTGCCATCGCCATGCATCGATCTTCTGCAAGTTTAAAAACTCTTTCGCCTGGTCGAGAAGATTTGCCCCATCCATCTTAACTTGCGCTGCCATCTTCGGGCACTTCAACAGCCCGATATAAGCATCGATGTCATGAACGCATGCAGGGTTCTTCATCTTAAAGAAGTCCAGAGCCAGTTCGACTCCCACATGAGCATAGCACGAGCAGCTCCATGGGAGCTTATATCTCCCCGCGAGGACCTGGGAGTTCTCATTGAGAAAGACCCCGGGCAGCTTCGTGACGGGATCGTTGACGTTAACCACCCTCAATACCTTCACCCCGAGCTCTTCGCACCTCTCCTTGAAGCCCGAATTGCCGACCCGAGGGCCGGCAAACGAGTACACCGTGATGGGCACGTCTCGGTTCGATCCATCTCTATTCAATCCAAGCTCGGCGAGGTCGTAGCCAAGTAGAAGAGCTAGAGAGCTTCCCATGCTGTGTCCAGCCAATGTGATGCTGAGCTCCTCATCTTTGTACTTGTTGATGATCCGAGAGACCTCGGATAGCAGCTGCTCTCTGCAGCTGCCACTGCTGAACTTGCAGCTGCTTTCATCTGATGTGTAGAGGCTGAGGAAGCCGGATTCGACCTTCACGTCGGGGCGGGGCTCGTGGGGGTCCAATCTTGCCGGAGTGAGCGAGCATTTCAAGTTGGCGATCCACTCCGTGTTGGTGACGGTCCCCCGGAAGGACACCAGGATGTCCCTCCTCCCGAGCCTCCGCACCTCCTCATCCTTCGAGACGGCGACGTACCCAACCCACCGGCTGCGGCACGTGCCACCCTGCGTCGGGATATCGATGTCGGGCGTCGCGTAGACGTACTTTGTGACCTCATAGCCCGAGCTCTCCATCCCAACCTCCCGGAGCATGCTCCTCTTCCCATACTTGCAATTCAAGTATCGCTTCGAGCTCGGGTCGAGGTCGAAGGCCTTGTAGCAGGCGGCGACGAACTCCCCGTACCGCACGATCTCCTGGCGGAGGAGGGGGTTCAGCGGCTCGACGAGGTCCTCCCAGTCGTCGGAGCCCTGAATCTCCCTCCACACGCTAGCGAGAGGGGGCTTCGCGCCGACCGCCGTGGCGGCGGTGGTTTTAAGTGTTGTCGTGGGGGTGGCGACTGACGTCAATGGCCGGGCTGCGACAGCGGATGTCGCGGCCAATGAGGCACTCACCGGCTTCCGGCCGTGAGTGCGACTTTTATGCGAAATGAGGGGCGGCTTCGGTATCAAGATGCTCGACGCCATTCCGAAATGGAAGCTATGGAAGGGGGAGGGATCGAGTAAGGGTAGAGAAGATCACCCGGAAGCCAAACCTCTTTGGAAGCGCGGGGGGAGTGGGAGGGTATATATAGACGCGGTTGAGAGGACTTCGCTACCGGGGGCATATTGATATATGTTGGACCGTGAAGCATGTTCGGCGAGGTGTTTGACCGTTCATAGAATATTTTCTCTCATTTTATTTCTCCAATAAAGTGGTCGGCTGGTCCACCCACCTGTGGCTGGGTTCCTCGTTGATTTTATTTTATTTATTTATTTATTTATACGGTGCTACACTTTCACCAGGACGCCCATAAGAGCCGTAAAAAAAATAAATAAATAAAAAAGAAAAAGATGAACTCAAAATTTTTTTATAAATTTTTTTTTCATATTGTTCGTCCTCCGCAATACATAAATAAACTGAAAAGCTGCAAACTTTGGAAGAGGGGGAAAAAACGGTAGTTATATCTTCCAGAGATATATAGAGAGAGACTCTTTTGATGATTTCATCAGGGTTGACGCATAACCCCGCGAGAAAAATACATGGGAGAATTTTCTTTTGTCACACGAAGCTTCCAGCCCCAAGAATGCCACCAAAAGGTTATTCTCCCCCAAATGGCGCAAGGGGTTTGGCGCAAATCAAATGTGGTCCCGTACGCAGCCAGCCAATTTGCGACGCGCGGAAGTAGAAATGGTTGGTACGAAAGTTTGGTATCCGAAGCATTCGAGAGTTTGGCGTCCTTCGGGGCAATTGTGAATTTTATTATATTTTTACTATATCCATGGTTTGGGACGTTCAACGCGGCGAGAGGGGAGGGAAAGATCTGGCCGTTGATTTGGGTGTGGACGGATGAGGAGATTGGCCGTCATTCTGATGACGGTGGTCTCTTGGTCTCCCTCCGGCCATGCATCCTGTTGCTTTCGCTTCCGCTTTCGCTCCTGGCCTTCGGTGCGTGGGACCCAGCAAAAATAATGCCCTCCCCAGTCTTATCGTGGTGATGGATGGGGCCGCGGATGATCCGACGGCTTCTGATGCTTTTAGACGGTACAATTCTGAACGATACTGGATCTTCTTTCTCGTCCATCCGTGCTGCCTCAAATTCAAAAATGCCGAGTAAAAAAAAAACGTCAACGCGGAACAGTATGTTCCAAAGCAGAGAGTATTTGATAGACTTATCGACCAGTCAAATATTTGACTCTGTTCTGGGTAAAATCGCTGTCTATTCCAAAAAAAATAAAAAATATTTCTTTAATATTTTGGAAAATATGTGAAGATACTCGTAGTACATGTTGGGAAAATACTGTTCCAGAAAATTTTAAATCTATAATACTCTACTTCAACAAATAATAGGCAGAAATAGGCTTATAGAAAATAAATAGAGAAAGTGGAAAAATAGAACCCGAGATGCTGAGGCGTGGTATGTTGGTCACTTTCCTTGAAATAGATTTCGCCGCCTTATAGTGCATTAGGCTTGGATGGCGTTCTACTCCTGAGATACAACAGCCTCTCGCACTGTTCCTTCTGCCTCAATGATTTGCACGGATCAAAGAAGCTTTCGAACCCAGAATCAGTATGCAGCAAGCCCGTTGATTGAAAGAAAAACAGCAAACAGGAAGAATAGAAGTTCTCCGTTTTCAATTTTCTATATACTGTCTAATCCGAAGAGGTCTATTTATAGACTTCTTCGGGACAGACGCGACCCAAAAACGATCCAACGGTCGAAACCGGTAAGAAAGTTTGAAAAAACACTGGGAGTATGGCCAGCGGATGCGAGGTCGGTTGCGAAGAGGTGCTATCGAGGAAGCGACGTGGCTCCTCGTGCTAAGGGTGCGAAGCACGACTCATGCGCCTCTTGGCTCATCGCACCTGTTGTCCGACCTCGGCTCCTCTGGGCTCATTGCACCTGTGGTCCGACCTCAACCTCGGCACCTCGGACGAGCACAGGCACAAGGAACCTCGGACGAGCAGGGCCTCAGTCTCTTGGACGACCTCAGCTCTGGGTCGCACAGGTGCAAGGAACCTCGGACGAGCAGGGCCGACGAGCAGAGGCACGAGCGCAAGGAAACTCGGACGAGCAGGGCACATGCGCAAAGAACCTCTGGTCGCACAGGCACAAGGAACCTTGGACGAGCAGGGCCTGTGAGGCGCAAGTAACCTCGGACGAGCAGGGCCGAGCGAGCACAGGCTCGAGCGCAAAGACCGTCGGGTCGGACGAGCACAGGCACAGAACCGAGCCTTCACGTAAATAAATCCTCCATATGAGAGATTTAAAAAAGGAGGGAACAGAGATTCGAACCACCTACCTCAAGCACCTCAAGCGGGCACACCAACCATCCACACCACACTCCCTTCTTAACATATATACATAATATATATGTTTTAAGTATGAAAACTTTTAATTATTATTTAATAAAAATCTAACATTCCCCCACCTGATTAAAATGTTTTCAAAAACTATATAAAATAAAAAATAGTCAAACTGGGCTTGTTTATGTCACGACTTCAATAAAGGTAGCTTGCGGCTTTGAACCTTTACCTAGTGAAAGTATATTTTCATCTGAAAGGTATAGTGGTAGCTAAAAAGCTTTGAACCAAATCCTTTGGTTCAGATTTCTATATACTTCACCCATGACAAATGCAAATACTGGGTTCATTATAGGTGGTGCTTTTTCTGGCCTTATGCACCAATATCTCAGTTTCATGAGTGCTCTAGGGGTTAAACCCTTATCCCCATAGACTGCGGCCACACAGTCACACTCACATAGGTGAGTCCTCTAAGGGTGCTCGCAGCACAGCACCTTACCATAGTCTCGGACTCATTCAGAGTTTTAAACTCTTCCGTATACCTCTGCTGTATTTAGCACTCACATCACAGGGAGAGACCAAATGACATAAAGTCATTTTATTATAGTGCTAACTAATCATTAAACAACTTGTTTTTCCCGTTGAACCGTTCGTCTTGGGATCTCCAGTCAGAAAAGGTTGGGTTGCCATTGTCAATGATTCCTTATGGGTTTCAGTCCCATCCCCTTTGATGTTTCTATGACTTTGCTTCTAGCCAGTCCTTTAGTTAAAGGATCTGCTAGGTTATCTTTAGATCCAACAAATTCCAAAGTTATGATACCATTTTTAATTAGGTATCTAATAGTCTTATGTCTCACACTAATGTGTCTTCTGTTTCTCTTATTATACTCAGTATTTCTACAAGTATTAATTGCAGCTTCATTATCACATAACAAAGAGATAGCAGGTATAGGCTTTTCCATAATAGGTATTTCAGACATAAGATTCTTAAACAATTCTGCTTCTTGACTTGCAGAATCTAAGGCTACAATCTCAGCCTCCATAGTGGATCTTGTGATCACAGTTTGTTTGGATGATCTCCAAGCAACAGCTGCACCACCCAACATGAATATGTATCCACTAGTTCCTTTTCGATTCACTGAATCAGTGATCCAACTAGCATCACTGTATCCTTCAAGTACAGCGGGAAATCTTGAGTAATGTAAACCATAATACATGGTACCTCTCAAGTATCTAAGTACTCTATCCAGTGCTTCCCAGTGACTAAGACTAGGGCAACTATTAAACCTACTGAGCTTTCCTATAGCATAAGAAATGTCAGGTCTACTTGTATTTGCAACATACATCAGTGTCCCAATAATTTGAGCATATTTCTCTTGGGCCACTGGATCACCTTTATTGCACTTCAAGTTCAAACCATGCTCATAAGGTGTACTCACTGGTTTACAGTTGTACTTATCAAATTTCTTCAATATTTTCTCAATATATTGTGATTGATCAAAAATTATACCATCAGGTATTCTGGTAATCCTGTTACCAAGAATTATCTCTGCCTGACCTAAATCTTTCATATCAAAATTATTAGACAAGAAAGTTTTGATATCAGTCACCATATTCATATCAGTACCAAAAATTAAAATATCATCAACATATAAACACTTATCTGATTCATTTGCTTTAAAGCCATAAGAAACAATTATTTTATCAAATTTCCTATGCCATTGCTTAGGAGCTTGTTTTAAACCATAGAGAGATTTGACTAACCTACAAACTTTTCTTTCCTGTCCTTGAGCCACAAATCCCTCTGGCTGATCCATATAGATCTCTTCCTCTAAATCACCATGAAGGAAGGCAGTCTTGACATCCATTTGATGAATTATCAAATTATGGATTGAAGCCAGTGCAATTAAAGTACGAATTATGGTTATCCTAGTTACAGGAGAATATGTATCAAAGTAGTCAATACCCTCTTTCTGAGAAAAGCCCTTAGCAACTAATCTTGCTTTATATTTTTCAATAGAACCATCAGGTCTTAATTTCTTCTTAAATATCCATTTACAACCTATAGCCTTACTACCATGTGGTAAGTCAGTTAAAAACCATGTTTTATTAGTCATAAGTGAATTCATTTCACTATTAATAGCTTCCTTCCAAAACATAGAATCTAATGAGTTCATAGCATCTTTATAAGTTTTAGGATCATCTTCAACCATAAAAGTATAGAAATCAGATCCAAAATCTTTCTTTTTCCTAATTCTTTTCCCTTTACCAAGTTCATTAATATCATTAAGTTCATTTTCATTTTCATTATTAGGAATAATTAGAGAATTAGATGGCGAACTACAAGATGCATCATTAGATCTATCTATTACATGCTTTTCTATTTTATCCTTAAATGGAAAAATGTCTTCAAAGAAAGAAGCATCTTTAGATTCAATTATAGTATTCTTTTCTATGCCATTAATATCAGAACTAATGACTAAGAACCTATAAGTAACACTATTAAGAGAATAACCAAGAAACACAGCATCAAAAGTATTAGGTCCTAATTTTCTTTTCTTGATTAAAGGAATATTAACCTTAGCCAAACAACCCCAAACTTTTACAAAGTTTAGGTTAGGTTTTCTTCCTTTCCAAAATTCATAAGGAGATTCATTAGAACCTTTAAATGGAACCCTATTAAGCAGGAAACATGCAGTAAGCATTGCTTCCCCCCACCAAACATCAGGTAAACCTGAGTTGGCAAGCAAAGATCTTACCATATCTTGCAGAGTCCTATTTTTCCTTTCAGCCACTCCATTAGACTGAGGTGAATAGGGAGGTGTAACTTCATGTAGAATTCCATTAACTCTACAGAATTCATTCAAGTCATTAGAGGTGTATTCTCCTCCTCTGTCTGACCTGAGAATCTTTATTCTCTTGTCAAGTTGATTTTCTACTAAAGATTTATAAGTCTTAAACATCTCAAATGCTTCATCTTTAGATTTCATTAAATAAACTTGACAATACTTAGAATAATCATCTATGAAGGTAATGAAATACCTTCTACCCCCTTTAGTCAAAGTTCCATTTAGATCACATACATCTGAATGTATTAATTCTAATAAAGTTGAATTTCTATTTATTATTTTAAATGGTTTTCTAGGTTGTTTAGATTGAACACAAATTTGGCACCTTTCCTTTTCATTTAATGAAACATTAGGTAATAAACCAGAGCTAATCATTCTTTTAATAGTATTATTATTCACATGTCCTAATCTAGCATGCCAAAGAGATGAAGAACATATTGAAAGCACAATTTTATTATTATTATCAGAAGGAAAATCCAAAGATACATTATTTATTACATACAAGCCATCACACTCATAGCCTTTGCCTACAAATGTTCCATTCTTTGTTATAATCACTTTCTTAGATTGAAATAACAAAGAATAACCACTTCTATTTAGAAGAGATCCACTGATCAGATTCCTCCTTCCATCGGGCACATGGTACACATTAAATAGTGTAAGCACATTCCCAGACGTAAGCCTTAGAAGTACTTTTCCAGTTCCAAGCACTCGTGCCGAGGTGGCGTTCCCCATAGTTACTGTTAGGCCGCTCCGGACCTGATAAGTAGTAAAAAGGGTATGATCAGTACACATATGAACATTCGCACCTGTATCCACTAACCAATCGGTAGAGCAAATTGCCAAATTTAATTCTGGACTTAAAGTTACATACCGATCATCAGTACTAGTAGGACCAGTACTGGATAGCACCATGTTGGTTTGTGGATTTGCAGGTTGAGAAGGCGCATGTTCATAGTTCTGATACTTCTTCTTCTTCATCCGGCATACTCGAGCCATATGACCGAGTTTCCTACAATTGTAGCAAATCGGCTTCCGATCATTCTTATTGATATGGTGTTTTGGCTTTATAGGTTTTCTTTTGTTTCTAGGTCCACCCTTTTCAAATTTGGAGTTCTTGAACTTATGGGTCTTATTTTGGCTTTCTACAAAGTTCACCTTGGTTAGAAGCTCAGGATTCATGAGTTGCTCATTATCTTTCTCAAGGTGTTGTTCTTGGATCCTAATGGCAGACAATAGAGTTTTCATTGTCATATCCTCGGTTTTATGTTTCAGGGATAACCCAAAGTCTTTCCAAGAAGGTGGGAGCTTGTCAATGGTACAAGCAACTTGAAGGCTCTCAGTTATTCCCATTCCCCTTTGTCACGACCCCCGCCCCGTTCTCGGCGGGCCGCCGCGACGGTCCTAGGGTGCGGGTAGGCATAAGGCCACCAGCCACCGCATAGAACCCTACTACCTATCAATCATCAATAAATCTTCAAAAATTTGGCATGATGCATGCACAAAATGATCACTTTTCCTATAGTGACCTGTCAGGATTATCTCAATACATACAACACACTACCTGTCAGAGCAGCAATCACATAATCTGTCACATAATAAACCTGGACAATATATAGCAATACATTATCACAGGCACACAATTGATCTGCACACATATATATATATACCTGCTTCCCAATCCATCCATGGTCAAACCCATATCCACAACAGGATCTATGACTGTAACTATGCACTATATACAATAGAAGGTTTATAATACACCAAAAGATATAAACCTCTATCTACATTATACTATACTATACTATGGAGCGGCACAGCTAGCAGGCAACCACTAATCCTGCTCCTCTCTATACAATACCTTTCCTGCAATCAAAAACATCAAACTGGGGAGTGAGTATATAAATACTCAGTGAGTGGAGTAGAGAGTACTATGCACATGAGACAAGATATAATCATGGCTCGAGGTAAAATCTCAAGATCAATAACAAGATGAACATGAACTCAACATAAAGAATATGGAGTAAATCATCAATATCACCACAATCAATATCAACTCATCTGAAGCATATATGGAATAATCAAGTCAACATATATGCTACTCATGAATATGTTCAACAGGTCATAGTACTGAATCATATAAATCAGGTGTCAATAGGCTGAATCATCAACAAGACAGCTATCGGGAGGTGGGTTTTACGCCCCAGGCGAACCAGCAACAACTCCCTACTGCCATATGCATACATCGAATATGACACCACACCAATATGTAAATCATCACTAGACAGCTGTCGGAAGGTGGGTTTTACGCCCCAGGCGAACCAGCAACAACTCCCTACTGTCACATGCATATGCAGGATAAGACACCATACCGATAACATAAATGCTAGACAGCTATCGGGAGGTGGGTTTTACGCCCCAGGCGAACCAGCAACAACTCCCTACTGTCACATGCATATGCAGGATAAGACACCACACTGATCATATAAATGCTGGCCAGTATCCAGAACAGAAATCCATCTCACATCTACATACTAAACGGCACCTCGCGGGAATTCTACATCCGCGGAAAGCCATACTGCACCTCGCGGGGTCTTACTATGCCCGGCGGCAAGCAGAATATAAGTCGTAGGACCGGCCGATCCTACGCCTAGGGCCGTGTCCCCCCCTAGGAAGGGACTGGGCTCCGCCCACCCAGAAGGCTACTATGTGCACAAAGGCCGATGTTCAACCCCCATCGACTATAGGTGTCCTGCAGATACTGCCAAGCCATGCATAAATGCCATAATGCACCCTCCCAATACTCTACTAAAAAGGAGTATGATCAAGACTACCACTCACTCGACTCCGACCCAATCATAAACTAACATCAGGGTTAGGAGTGAGGGTCAAGGAAGTGCAATACAACTCAATATACCACTAAAAAGGCTCTACAAATCTTTGAAATGGAGGAAATGAAATCAATTTACAAAAGAAGTTATTTCACAATTTGGAACCAATTTAATTACTCATAAAAGAGTATAATCAAGCTACGACTCACAAGTCTTTAAAATAGAGGAAATGAAATCAATTTACAAAAGAAATCATTTCACAATTCGGAATCAATTTGATTACTCATCAACCCCTCGTAATTCCTCTCAATGTTCCCTCAAATGCATGTATAGAATAATCAAGCATAGAGAATCAAGATTATAGAGAAATCTACTACAATATCAATCAATATGCTCAAGTGGAATCAATTCACACTTGGCGACATTCATGAAAATGAATTAAGGATGCTCATGGTGCAAAGTACATGACTCCCACTCACTTGTCAATCTGGCACAGCCCTGATACGCCTCCAAAAATCTACAGCAGGCAGTGGGGAACTTCTTCCTCTTGTTCCCTAGCTTCTTGCCCAACTGTGACATGCATTTATAATACATTTAGTCCTGTATCAAGGGCTATAATCTACGTGCCATTTATAATATAGGGAACTTTAATTGATTCAACTCCCCCGTTCCCTAAATCTTTTCTTTTCTTTCTTCTTTTCCTTTTTAATTAATTAACTTACCATTTATATGTATTAGGGACTCCCTTGCATGAGTACAAGGTCCCTTTTTGCTTGATCTAGGCTTAATACCCTATTATAGCATGAAATCTCCTATTTTCCACCCGGATGAACAGTAACTCGAACCGACAGCCGGTTACTTCATCCTGGGTTTGATCCACTTTCCAAACTCCAAATTTGATGAAATTTTTACCTAACATTCTACACTCATAGAGGATTCCAAAGAGATAACATGCATCATCATCGGAGGCCGTTTGACCCCCTAAATAATTCGCCGAAGTTGGGACTTCGACACAGTTTTTCCGTAGTGCCGGAAAAATTTGTCAAAATCCGATTCTTCTTCTTTTAACCGCCTCTACAACCCTTATCCGACCCCTCTAGACTATATCCACCCTTTGTATAGCCTAATGTCATCAAAAGACTAGATAGAGACGGATATTTACCTTTTTCTTTTTGGAAATCGAGGTCCTTGCGTAGAGGGGAAGGAGATCTACGTTTTTCCCTTCAGCTGGAAGTACAACCGGGATCTCTTTCCTCCTCGAATCCTCTTCCTCTTCTTCTTTCTTCTTCTTCTTCTTCTCTTTTTCTTTCTTTCTTTCTTTCTTTCCTCCGTTTCACGCCTGAGAACCCCCTCCCTCTTTCTCTCGGTTTCATTCCAAAAGCCAGCTCAAACCCTCCAATTAAATCACATCAAGACACTATTCACCCTTTGTTTAATATTATTAAATTCCCGTTTTGCCCCTAACACTTCAACATATCTACGGTTATGCCATTAACTTTTGATTCCTTCCAATTTTACCCCTTATATCAATTTTAAAGGACTATTCTATCCCTTTTTATATATAAAAAAAAAAAATTTGGGGTTATTACATCCTCCCCTCCTTATATAAAATTCGTCCTCGAATTTAAAAGAGTAAATTACCTGATTACTCAAAGGGGTGAGTGTATTTGCTTTTCATATTCTGCTCGGTGTGGTATTGGAAATCAAATAAATTGGGAGTGTTTTACCTTCTATCTCTACCACATAGGTAGGATACACATACTTCGCTTCTATACTATCCCCTACATGTGTACTAATAGCTAAGGGAATATGCATTAATATCTTATCCTTAGCTAACTTTTTAGCAAAATAAGGGGACTGAATGGGTAGCTCCAGAATCAAATAACACTCTAGCTTTAATCTTATCAATGAGGAGCATACCTGTCACAGCTGCATTTGATGCCTGTGCCTCCTGTGGATTTACCGTGAACACCCTTCCTTGCCCTCTGCCTACTGGAGCTGACAGTTGAGATGGTCCAGCACTCTGCTGTGATGTTTGTGCTTGACCTCTACCTCTGCCTACAGGCTCCCTACTACTAGGCCTGTCCATCTGCACAGAAGGGTAGGATGTTAAAGGCACAAACTGCTGGGTGGCACCCTGCGGGCATTCTCTGACAAAATGACCCGGCTGTCCACATCTGTAGCACACTCCCTGACCCATTCTGCATCTGCCAGGGTGCTGCTTCCCACATATGCCACATACTGGCCATGATTGGAACCTAGATTCAGTTCTGGCCATAGTGACTGGAGGACGAGGTACTGATGGTAGAAAAGTATCTTGTGATTGACCTCTTTCCCTCCATTTCCTCTTACGTGGGGCAGGTGGAGCTGAGCATACAGACTGCTCCGTCGGGTCCTCCAAGAGATCTACTCCCTCAGATCTACCTCTACTGCTTTGCTCCTTCCCCACACTCATTTTTCTCTGTTCTCTTTCAGCTCTTTCTTCTTTGTTTCTGGTCTCCCACTGTTTTGCTTTATCTATCAGCCTAGACAAGGTGGGGACCTCTACTGCCAGTACTGCATTATAAAGCAGGGAAATCAGACCCCGCCTGAATCTTTCTATCCTGGCAGCTTCAGTGGGGATGATGTAAGGAGCATACTTCTCCAATCTAGTGAACTCACGAGCATACTCAGATACGCTCATTCCGGGCATCTGCTTCAGCCTCTCAAACTGAAGAGCCCGATTTTGCCTCTCAGCCGGAGACAAAAACTCATCCATCACTGCTTGCCTGAACTCTTCCCAGGTTGGAGGATTCCTACTGTACAATCTGTCCTCCATATGCCTCTGGTACCAGTCCCAGGCATCTTCCTTCATTGTAAGCCCTACAAGTTCTATAGCTCTTGCATCAGAACAGGGCAGTCTCCGTATCATCTTTTCAGTCTCCTCCAGGAATCTTTGAGGATCTTCACCTTGATCTTCACCTTCTTCCCCCTTAAACTCCGGGGTTCTAAGCCTCAGAAATTCTTGTACAGTAATCCCCTCATCATTTAGAGCCCGCCTGGCCAAACTTCTTGGCACAGGTACAGGAGGTGGGATGGATACTACTGACGGGGCAGGAGATTTCCCCCGAGCAATCTGCTCCCTCAGAGCCTGATTCTCCGCCAGTAACTGTTCCATCAATGCATCTCTACTTCCTACATCTCCTTGATCATTAACCCTCCGTCTATCAGCAGGAGGAGATTTTTCTCTTTGGGGCTCGACATGTGCAGAACCCGCATCCAATACTATATCTGGCTCCATCCTCCTTCCAGGACGAGCAGGTCCTCTCCTTGGAGGTATTCTTTATATCTCTCTAAAAAGTCAAAAAGAGAGGATGGTCGTTACACACTGAGTCATGATATATTTTACTGAGTTGTAAATGACTCATAAAATAACATACAGAAAAATCCTATGCTCCATAGTATAATCCTATACTTAATCCTGACTCATCCTATTGCTCTGACAGGACTCTTCTTAACCTTTGCTCTGATACCAAGCTTTGTCACGACCCCCGCCCCGTTCTCGGCGGGCCGCCGCGACGGTCCTAGGGTGCGGGTAGGCATAAGGCCACCAGCCACCGCATAGAACCCTACTACCTATCAATCATCAATAAATCTTCAAAAATTTGGCATGATGCATGCACAAAATGATCACTTTTCCTATAGTGACCTGTCAGGATTATCTCAATACATACAACACACTACCTGTCAGAGCAGCAATCACATAATCTGTCACATAATAAACCTGGACAATATATAGCAATACATTATCACAGGCACACAATTGATCTGCACACATATATATATATACCTGCTTCCCAATCCATCCATGGTCAAACCCATATCCACAACAGGATCTATGACTGTAACTATGCACTATATACAATAGAAGGTTTATAATACACCAAAAGATATAAACCTCTATCTACATTATACTATACTATACTATGGAGCGGCACAGCTAGCAGGCAACCACTAATCCTGCTCCTCTCTATACAATACCTTTCCTGCAATCAAAAACATCAAACTGGGGAGTGAGTATATAAATACTCAGTGAGTGGAGTAGAGAGTACTATACACATGAGACAAGATATAATCATGGCTCGAGGTAAAATCTCAAGATCAATAACAAGATGAACATGAACTCAACATAAAGAATATGGAGTAAATCATCAATATCACCACAATCAATATCAACTCATCTGAAGCATATATGGAATAATCAAGTCAACATATATGCTACTCATGAATATGTTCAACAGGTCATAGTACTGAATCATATAAATCAGGTGTCAATAGGCTGAATCATCAACAAGACAGCTATCGGGAGGTGGGTTTTACGCCCCAGGCGAACCAGCAACAACTCCCTACTGCCATATGCATACATCGAATATGACACCACACCAATATGTAAATCATCACTAGACAGCTGTCGGAAGGTGGGTTTTACGCCCCAGGCGAACCAGCAACAACTCCCTACTGTCACATGCATATGCAGGATAAGACACCATACCGATAACATAAATGCTAGACAGCTATCGGGAGGTGGGTTTTACGCCCCAGGCGAACCAGCAACAACTCCCTACTGTCACATGCATATGCAGGATAAGACACCACACTGATCATATAAATGCTGGCCAGTATCCAGAACAGAAATCCATCTCACATCTACATACTAAACGGCACCTCGCGGGAATTCTACATCCGCGGAAAGCCATACTGCACCTCGCGGGGTCTTACTATGCCCGGCGGCAAGCAGAATATAAGTCGTAGGACCGGCCGATCCTACGCCTAGGGCCGTGTCCCCCCTAGGAAGGGACTGGGCTCCGCCCACCCAGAAGGCTACTATGTGCACAAAGGCCGATGTTCAACCCCCATCGACTATAGGTGTCCTGCAGATACTGCCAAGCCATGCATAAATGCCATAATGCACCCTCCCAATACTCTACTAAAAAGGAGTATGATCAAGACTACCACTCACTCGACTCCGACCCAATCATAAACTAACATCAGGGTTAGGAGTGAGGGTCAAGGAAGTGCAATACAACTCAATATACCACTAAAAAGGCTCTACAAATCTTTGAAATGGAGGAAATGAAATCAATTTACAAAAGAAGTTATTTCACAATTTGGAACCAATTTAATTACTCATAAAAGAGTATAATCAAGCTACGACTCACAAGTCTTTAAAATAGAGGAAATGAAATCAATTTACAAAAGAAATCATTTCACAATTCGGAATCAATTTGATTACTCATCAACCCCTCGTAATTCCTCTCAATGTTCCCTCAAATGCATGTATAGAATAATCAAGCATAGAGAATCAAGATTATAGAGAAATCTACTACAATATCAATCAATATGCTCAAGTGGAATCAATTCACACTTGGCGACATTCATGAAAATGAATTAAGGATGCTCATGGTGCAAAGTACATGACTCCCACTCACTTGTCAATCTGGCACAGCCCTGATACGCCTCCAAAAATCTACAGCAGGCAGTGGAGAACTTCTTCCTCTTGTTCCCTAGCTTCTTGCCCAACTGTGACATGCATTTATAATACATTTAGTCCTGTATCAAGGGCTATAATCTACGTGCCATTTATAATATAGGGAACTTTAATTGATTCAACTCCCCCGTTCCCTAAATCTTTTCTTTTCTTTCTTCTTTTCCTTTTTAATTAATTAACTTACCATTTATATGTATTAGGGACTCCCTTGCATGAGTACAAGGTCCCTTTTTGCTTGATCTAGGCTTAATACCCTATTATAGCATGAAATCCCCTATTTTCCACCCGGATGAACAGTAACTCAAACCGACAGCCGGTTACTTCATCCTGGGTTTGATCCACTTTCCAAACTCCAAATTTGATGAAATTTTTACCTAACATTCTACACTCATAGAGGATTCCAAAGAGATAACATGCATCATCATCGGAGGCCGTTTGACCCCCTAAATAATTCGCCGAAGTTGGGACTTCGACACAGTTTTTCCGTAGTGCCGGAAAAATTTGTCAAAATCCGATTCTTCTTCTTTTAACCGCCTCTACAACCCTTATCCGACCCCTCTAGACTATATCCACCCTTTGTATAGCCTAATGTCATCAAAAGACTAGATAGAGACGGATATTTACCTTTTTCTTTTTGGAAATCGAGGTCCTTGCGTAGAGGGGAAGGAGATCTACGTTTTTCCCTTCAGCTGGAAGTACAACCGGGATCTCTTTCCTCCTCGAATCCTCTTCCTCTTCTTCTTTCTTCTTCTTCTTCTTCTCTTTTTCTTTCTTTCTTTCTTTCTTTCCTCCGTTTCACGCCTGAGAACCCCCTCCCTCTTTCTCTCGGTTTCATTCCAAAAGCCAGCTCAAACCCTCCAATTAAATCACATCAAGACACTATTCACCCTTTGTTTAATATTATTAAATTCCCGTTTTGCCCCTAACACTTCAACATATCTACGGTTATGCCATTAACTTTTGATTCCTTCCAATTTTACCCCTTATATCAATTTTAAAGGACTATTCTATCCCTTTTTATATATAAAAAAAAAAATTTGGGGTTATTACATCCTCCCCTCCTTATATAAAATTCGTCCTCGAATTTAAAAGAGTAAATTACCTGATTACTCAAAGGGGTGAGTGTATTTGCTTTTCATATTCTGCTCGGTGTGGTATTGGAAATCAAATAAATTGGGAGTGTTTTACCTTCTATCTCTACCACATAGGTAGGATACACATACTTCGCTTCTATACTATCCCCTACATGTGTACTAATAGCTAAGGGAATATGCATTAATATCTTATCCTTAGCTAACTTTTTAGCAAAATAAGGGGACTGAATGGGTAGCTCCAGAATCAAATAACACTCTAGCTTTAATCTTATCAATGAGGAGCATACCTGTCACAGCTGCATTTGATGCCTGTGCCTCCTGTGGATTTACCGTGAACACCCTTCCTTGCCCTCTGCCTACTGGAGCTGACAGTTGAGATGGTCCAGCACTCTGCTGTGATGTTTGTGCTTGACCTCTACCTCTGCCTACAGGCTCCCTACTACTAGGCCTGTCCATCTGCACAGAAGGGTAGGATGTTAAAGGCACAAACTGCTGGGTGGCACCCTGCGGGCATTCTCTGACAAAATGACCCGGCTGTCCACATCTGTAGCACACTCCCTGACCCATTCTGCATCTGCCAGGGTGCTGCTTCCCACATATGCCACATACTGGCCATGATTGGAACCTAGATTCAGTTCTGGCCATAGTGACTGGAGGACGAGGTACTGATGGTAGAAAAGTATCTTGTGATTGACCTCTTTCCCTCCATTTCCTCTTACGTGGGGCAGGTGGAGCTGAGCATACAGACTGCTCCGTCGGGTCCTCCAAGAGATCTACTCCCTCAGATCTACCTCTACTGCTTTGCTCCTTCCCCACACTCATTTTTCTCTGTTCTCTTTCAGCTCTTTCTTCTTTGTTTCTGGTCTCCCACTGTTTTGCTTTATCTATCAGCCTAGACAAGGTGGGGACCTCTACTGCCAGTACTGCATTATAAAGCAGGGAAATCAGACCCCGCCTGAATCTTTCTATCCTGGCAGCTTCAGTGGGGATGATGTAAGGAGCATACTTCTCCAATCTAGTGAACTCACGAGCATACTCAGATACGCTCATTCCGGGCATCTGCTTCAGCCTCTCAAACTGAAGAGCCCGATTTTGCCTCTCAGCCGGAGACAAAAACTCATCCATCACTGCTTGCCTGAACTCTTCCCAGGTTGGAGGATTCCTACTGTACAATCTGTCCTCCATATGCCTCTGGTACCAGTCCCAGGCATCTTCCTTCATTGTAAGCCCTACAAGTTCTATAGCTCTTGCATCAGAACAGGGCAGTCTCCGTATCATCTTTTCAGTCTCCTCCAGGAATCTTTGAGGATCTTCACCTTGATCTTCACCTTCTTCCCCCTTAAACTCCGGGGTTCTAAGCCTCAGAAATTCTTGTACAGTAATCCCCTCATCATTTAGAGCCCGCCTGGCCAAACTTCTTGGCACAGGTACAGGAGGTGGGATGGATACTACTGACGGGGCAGGAGATTTCCCCCGAGCAATCTGCTCCCTCAGAGCCTGATTCTCCGCCAGTAACTGTTCCATCAATGCATCTCTACTTCCTACATCTCCTTGATCATTAACCCTCCGTCTATCAGCAGGAGGAGATTTTTCTCTTTGGGGCTCGACATGTGCAGAACCCGCATCCAATACTATATCTGGCTCCATCCTCCTTCCAGAACGAGCAGGTCCTCTCCTTGGAGGTATTCTTTATATCTCTCTAAAAAGTCAAAAAGAGAGGATGGTCGTTACACACTGAGTCATGATATATTTTACTGAGTTGTAAATGACTCATAAAATAACATACAGAAAAATCCTATGCTCCATAGTATAATCCTATACTTAATCCTGACTCATCCTATTGCTCTGACAGGACTCTTCTTAACCTTTGCTCTGATACCAAGCTTTGTCACGACCCCCGCCCCGTTCTCGGCGGGCCGCCGCGACGGTCCTAGGGTGCGGGTAGGCATAAGGCCACCAGCCACCGCATAGAACCCTACTACCTATCAATCATCAATAAATCTTCAAAAATTTGGCATGATGCATGCACAAAATGATCACTTTTCCTATAGTGACCTGTCAGGATTATCTCAATACATACAACACACTACCTGTCAGAGCAGCAATCACATAATCTGTCACATAATAAACCTGGACAATATATAGCAATACATTATCACAGGCACACAATTGATCTGCACACATATATATATATACCTGCTTCCCAATCCATCCATGGTCAAACCCATATCCACAACAGGATCTATGACTGTAACTATGCACTATATACAATAGAAGGTTTATAATACACCAAAAGATATAAACCTCTATCTACATTATACTATACTATACTATGGAGCGGCACAGCTAGCAGGCAACCACTAATCCTGCTCCTCTCTATACAATACCTTTCCTGCAATCAAAAACATCAAACTGGGGAGTGAGTATATAAATACTCAGTGAGTGGAGTAGAGAGTACTATACACATGAGACAAGATATAATCATGGCTCGAGGTAAAATCTCAAGATCAATAACAAGATGAACATGAACTCAACATAAAGAATATGGAGTAAATCATCAATATCACCACAATCAATATCAACTCATCTGAAGCATATATGGAATAATCAAGTCAACATATATGCTACTCATGAATATGTTCAACAGGTCATAGTACTGAATCATATAAATCAGGTGTCAATAGGCTGAATCATCAACAAGACAGCTATCGGGAGGTGGGTTTTACGCCCCAGGCGAACCAGCAACAACTCCCTACTGCCATATGCATACATCGAATATGACACCACACCAATATGTAAATCATCACTAGACAGCTGTCGGAAGGTGGGTTTTACGCCCCAGGCGAACCAGCAACAACTCCCTACTGTCACATGCATATGCAGGATAAGACACCATACCGATAACATAAATGCTAGACAGCTATCGGGAGGTGGGTTTTACGCCCCAGGCGAACCAGCAACAACTCCCTACTGTCACATGCATATGCAGGATAAGACACCACACTGATCATATAAATGCTGGCCAGTATCCAGAACAGAAATCCATCTCACATCTACATACTAAACGGCACCTCGCGGGAATTCTACATCCGCGGAAAGCCATACTGCACCTCGCGGGGTCTTACTATGCCCGGCGGCAAGCAGAATATAAGTCGTAGGACCGGCCGATCCTACGCCTAGGGCCGTGCCCCCCCCTAGGAAGGGACTGGGCTCCGCCCACCCAGAAGGCTACTATGTGCACAAAGGCCGATGTTCAACCCCCATCGACTATAGGTGTCCTGCAGATACTGCCAAGCCATGCATAAATGCCATAATGCACCCTCCCAATACTCTACTAAAAAGGAGTATGATCAAGACTACCACTCACTCGACTCCGACCCAATCATAAACTAACATCAGGGTTAGGAGTGAGGGTCAAGGAAGTGCAATACAACTCAATATACCACTAAAAAGGCTCTACAAATCTTTGAAATGGAGGAAATGAAATCAATTTACAAAAGAAGTTATTTCACAATTTGGAACCAATTTAATTACTCATAAAAGAGTATAATCAAGCTACGACTCACAAGTCTTTAAAATAGAGGAAATGAAATCAATTTACAAAAGAAATCATTTCACAATTCGGAATCAATTTGATTACTCATCAACCCCTCGTAATTCCTCTCAATGTTCCCTCAAATGCATGTATAGAATAATCAAGCATAGAGAATCAAGATTATAGAGAAATCTACTACAATATCAATCAATATGCTCAAGTGGAATCAATTCACACTTGGCGACATTCATGAAAATGAATTAAGGATGCTCATGGTGCAAAGTACATGACTCCCACTCACTTGTCAATCTGGCACAGCCCTGATACGCCTCCAAAAATCTACAGCAGGCAGTGGGGAACTTCTTCCTCTTGTTCCCTAGCTTCTTGCCCAACTGTGACATGCATTTATAATACATTTAGTCCTGTATCAAGGGCTATAATCTACGTGCCATTTATAATATAGGGAACTTTAATTGATTCAACTCCCCCGTTCCCTAAATCTTTTCTTTTCTTTCTTCTTTTTCTTTTTAATTAATTAACTTACCATTTATATGTATTAGGGACTCTCTTGCATGAGTACAAGGTCCCTTTTTGCTTGATCTAGGCTTAATACCCTATTATAGCATGAAATCCCCTATTTTCCACCCGGATGAACAGTAACTCGAACCGACAGCCGGTTACTTCATCCTGGGTTTGATCCACTTTCCAAACTCCAAATTTGATGAAATTTTTACCTAACATTCTACACTCATAGAGGATTCCAAAGAGATAACATGCATCATCATCGGAGGCCGTTTGACCCCCTAAATAATTCGCCGAAATTGGGACTTCGACACAGTTTTTCCGTAGTGCCGGAAAAATTTGTCAAAATCCGATTCTTCTTCTTTTAACCGCCTCTACAACCCTTATCCGACCCCTCTAGACTATATCCACCCTTTGTATAGCCTAATGTCATCAAAAGACTAGATAGAGACGGATATTTACCTTTTTCTTTTTGGAAATCGAGGTCCTTGCGTAGAGGGGAAGGAGATCTACGTTTTTCCCTTCAGCTGGAAGTACAACCGGGATCTCTTTCCTCCTCGAATCCTCTTCCTCTTCTTCTTTCTTCTTCTTCTTCTTCTCTTTTTCTTTCTTTCTTTCTTTCTTTCCTCCGTTTCACGCCTGAGAACCCCCTCCCTCTTTCTCTCGGTTTCATTCCAAAAGCCAGCTCAAACCCTCCAATTAAATCACATCAAGACACTATTCACCCTTTGTTTAATATTATTAAATTCCCGTTTTGCCCCTAACACTTCAACATATCTACGGTTATGCCATTAACTTTTGATTCCTTCCAATTTTACCCCTTATATCAATTTTAAAGGACTATTCTATCCCTTTTTATATATAAAAAAAAAAATTTGGGGTTATTACACCCTTAAGCCTAACTCATGATAAATCACTGTTAACTCATGGGCTTGGTCAACTACGGGCTTGGTGTCAACCATCTTATAAGACAGGAATTGACTAGCAGCATACTTGTCCATTCCGGCATCTTGGATACCATATTTCTTATTAAGATCATCCCAAATCTCCTTGGAGGTTTTAAAAGTGCAGTAGACATCAAAAAGGGGATCAGTAAGATAGGACAGAATCCTTCCCCTACACAGGTAGTCTTTCTTCTTAAATTCCTCCAAATTACAAGTTCTAGCTAGTTCATTCTCTTCCTCATTTGGAGGAGAGTCAAAGATTATGGAAAATAACCCAAGTGTGGTTAAGAAGATTTCCATCTTCTGTCTCCAACGCTTAAAGTTATTTCCATTAAATTTTTCAGGAGGAACCGGGTCACTTGCATTGGCCATTGGGGTAACTCTAAGTACTAGCCTATTATATGTAGGAAGAAATCTACTTCAAGAATGTTGGAAAAATACTGTCCCAGAAAATTTTAAATCTATAATACTCTACTTCAACAAATAATAGGCAGAAATAGGCTTATAGAAAATAAATAGAGAAAGTGGAAAAATGGAACCCGAGATGCTGAGGCGTGGTATGTTGGTCACTTTTCTTGAAGTAGATTTCGCCGCCTTACAGTGCACTAGGCTTGGATGGCGTTCTACTCCTGAGATACAACAGCCTCTCGCACTGTTCCTTCTGCCTCAATGATTTGCACGGATCAAAGAAGCTTTCGAACCCAGAATCAGTATGCAGCAAGCCCGTTGATTGAAAGAAAAACAGCAAACAGGAAGAATAGAAGTTCTCCGTTTTCAATTTTCTATATACTGTCTAATCCGAAGAGGTCTATTTATAGACTTCTTCGGGGCAGACGCGACCCAAAAACGATCCAACGGTCGAAACCGGTAAGAAAGTTTGAAAAAACACTGGGAGTATGGCCAGCGGATGCGAGGTCGGTTGCGAAGAGGTGCTATCGAGGAAGCGACGTGGCTCCTCGTGCTAAGGGTGCGAAGCACGACTCATGCGCCTCTTGGCTCATCGCACCTGTTGTCCGACCTCGGCTCCTCTGGGCTCATTGCACCTGTGGTCCGACCTCAACCTCGGCACCTCGGACGAGCACAGGCACAAGGAACCTCGGACGAGCAGGGCCTCAGTCTCTTGGACGACCTCAGCTCTGGGTCGCACAGGTGCAAGGAACCTCGGACGAGCAGGGCCGACGAGCAGAGGCACGAGCGCAAGGAAACTCGGACGAGCAGGGCACATGCGCAAAGAACCTCTGGTCGCACAGGCACAAGGAACCTTGGACGAGCAGGGCCTGTGAGGCGCAAGTAACCTCGGACGAGCAGGGCCGAGCGAGCACAGGCTCGAGCGCAAAGACCGTCGGGTCGGACGAGCACAGGCACAGAACCGAGCCTTCACGTAAATAAATCCTCCATATGAGAGATTAAAAAAAAGGAGGGAACAGAGATTCGAACCACCTACCTCAAGCACCTCAAGCGGGCACACCAACCATCCACACCACACTCCCTTCTTAACATATATACATAATATATATGTTTTAAGTATGAAAACTTTTAATTATTATTTAATAAAAATCTAACAGTACATCCTTACTAACACATTATGAAAAAAATTTGCACACAATCAACTCAATTTATTCTAGTACACAAGCTTAAATCTAAAATATAAAATAAGATAATATATTGGAGAGACTAAAGAGAGAGGGGAGACATATAGAGAGAGTGGGTGTTGGAGAGTTTATAACCACATAATGGAAAGTATGCTAGAAACAAGATTCGATATGGTACTCCGCAAAATGTTAAAAAAAAAAGAATGAACTATGAGATTAAACATCAAATGTTGTGTCTTAATCTAGATATTTTCTGTCTCTAATAATGTTGTTGCTCAAATTAGTGCATTAAGAAATTGGGAACACTCAAAGAGAGGAGACATGTAGAGAGAGAGTGGTGGAGAGATAATAATTATATAATATGAAACATACTTGAAACGATGTTTTTATAGGACACCAAAGAGAGTGTTGAGATATTTAAGAGATCGAGATCATGAGCATTGGGATAAGGAGAGAAAAGAGAAGAAAAGATAAATTGAGTAGGGGAAGAGGAGGCATGCGTGTGAAAGAAAGAGGCCATCAGTCCAAGTATAAAAAAATGTATTAAGAGATGAATTAAATTAGATAAATTAGAATTGTAAGTTGGCCTAAATAGAAATTATGGAAGAAAGAAGGAATCACTCATCTTATCCAAGTATATAAAATCCATTTCTTTTTGAGAGTAAGGGTCATTCATCCAACGGTGGCAAGGAAGTAACTTAATGAAATGTGTTAACTTATTAGGCTAGTAAAGTTCTTGGTTGTTAGGCCAAGTGACTTGAGATCATTTTTGTGGGATTAGAGATAATTGGAGAAAAGGCTACTCCATTGTTCAACTTATTGCCTATAAACCTTTCTATGAGGAAAAAAAAGAGATAAAATTATTACATAGTTAAGACATTTCTTTCATTAGCTTGGAAATTTTGCAACAGTTTCTAACTATACAAGTGATATATATACCTATGGAAATATTATTCTCAAAACTACTCAAATTTATAGTTATCATCTAATAAAATTTTATTTGCCAATAAACTAATTTTTCACATACTAATGGTAAATTCGACAAATCCAAAAATCTCCTTAATTTCACTCATTTTAGTATAGTGCATCCTTATGTGTATGCACATAAGATATATAATATTTACTATTGTCATTGATTATAGAATTTAATTTTTTATACTATTAATTTTCAGAAAATTAAAATATTATTATTATTTATTACCAAAAACTATCCAAATTTAAAGTATTCGTATCTACTGTTTTGTTTCTTGCAAGCAATTATTCCAGCTATTCCAAAAACGATTTCTAGTCTAATAAGACTCTATTATAACATTTATTTAATCCCATGATAGTTTTAGGGCATCCATCGAGATAATTGGTATCTATAGTATTTATGCAAAGAGAACAAGAGAGAGAGATGGGGGTCTCTCTCTTTGTGTGGATGCCTTCTCTCTGTACCACTCCTCCCTCCCTCCCACGCGTGGACTTGTTAAGGCTTCACTCCTGAAATCCGGCTTCTTGTGACCAATTTCAGGATCAGATCAGTTCTCTGCTTGTCATCAAAAATAATAAGTTTCCTGTCCAAACGACAAACTAGGTGGAGTCTCTAAAATATATCCTTAGTGATAAAGATTAGCAATATATACTAGTAAACAAATGGGGCAAGACCTAGTAAAGTATGGGGACTTAGCCCTACTATACTCGATCGATAGGAACAACCTTGCCAAATTAATGGTCTATTATGTGGAAGACATGCGAAATTCCATAACTTTGACCACCAAAATGTATCTAGATCAGCATTGCTTTTGTAAGAAAAATGTTTATCTAAATCTACCAGCATATCATGATATAATACAGAATATTATAGCAAACAACCTTGATAATCTAATGTGTTTGTGTATGTGTGTCTCTTTATGTGGTGTTATGTTTATGTGTGTCTACTGCAGTGCTTGAATCTCCTCGTCCTCCTATGCCTTAGAGAGGGTCCCCAATCCTAGCCTTCCCCTTAGACTTTCGATCTTCCCTTTTTTGAATGGGCCAAGGTTTTAGTGCTTTATTTCGGGATATTAATTATGATGCACTTCCCGAGCCTCAGGTTAAACATGAGTTTTTAGATGCTACTGTTCAGGTCTATTAATTGTACATATGAACCCATTGTTGAGTCTTTCATTAAAAATTGAAGCAGCCCTTGGAGACACCTCGTATTCCCATTAGGAATGCATTCCTGCATTCCTAATGGGAATACGATCGAGGTGTTCTTGTGAATCCATGCTCTCCTTGATCATTCCTTTCAGCCAACAGGGTTGGCTAAATATGCGACCACTGAAATAAAATTCTTCACAACTATCTATATAGATAAATCACATCTTTAGAGTAATTATTAGTTCCTCTACTACTAATGTTTTTCTTCATTTCTCCCCCACTTTTCCAACTAGTCTGTAATCGTGTTGACCTCCTTATGAATGGAGATTAAAGTGCAGAAACTACATGGATACAGTTTCATGCAATCTCCTCTTAAGAGGAATTGTGAACAAGGAGGGTAAATCAGGATCAAGGATCAAGGAATCTAAATAGATCTTGGATACTTATACAGGATCAAGGAATCTAAATAATACCTTCCGACTAGTTTTTTTGATAAGATTTTTACTCTCAGTGGGCCCACCCAAATGTATGATCTGGTCCAGCCTCATAATTATATATATATATAAAATATAGACTAGGAAATGTATGTGTACTTTGTAAAGAGTGGTAAAGATGTACCACTATTTTAAAATAAAACTATGCCTCTATCTATGCAAACGCGGATCCTAGAATGTAATGATTTTTTTTTCTTAAGGATAAAAAAAAAAGGAAATGTGAAGAATTAAGAAAAATACAACCCTAGCCATACAGGGTCAACGCTATAAATTTCTTCAGCTGACTTTCCTATTCAATTTTTTAATATTTTATTTTTTTTATTTATGTTTAATTTAATACAATATATCCTCTTCACCATGCAACATGAGGACTTTTCAGGGGTCACCTAACCTTGACACACACACTCTCTCTCTCTAACTTTAGTTGTTTAATTCTAGTCATGAATTTAGACCGGCAAGACTTTGCAAAGTAAAAAATTTCAATGGGATCTCCCTGCCATTCCCACTGGTCTACGAAAAGTAGAGCAATGGCTTAAAACCTAAAAGTACTGATCCACCAAAATGTGAAGGTACTGACTCACGGCTACGGTATCCTTTACTCGGTTTTGTTGACCACTGTAGTCAGCTAAACTACTTGGGGTGCTGGTCAAATCCAGATGTTGGAATTGTCGCTTATCATTCTATTCGGCATATTTATACTTCGGAACTACAGGAAGTCTAAGTTTAATATGCCCAGCATGAGCAAAGCATTGGCGTCATAAGAGTAAGGCTTCATTTTTTTTAATGCATAATACTTTTATGTAGTTAATCATGTACAGTGAATAAGTGCCAATTCAGGACCATCTGGTAGGGTCGTGGCTGCAGAGGGCAATCAACTCTTCGACATTTTGGTTTCGGATGCGAAGCTGAGGGCCGCTTGGGCGGGCCAGTTCCATCATCTTGAAGGGGAACTCGGCCATGGTTATCAGTTGGATCCGGAGGGTCCAAGGGATAATAGTTGTGTCCACTCTTTATTTCGAGATATTTGGGCAATGGTGAGGGATGGAGGAGCCTTTCAGGCCAAGTATATTTTCTGTGAAGTTAATTGGGCTGCGGACTGGGTGGCTACTTATGTAGCCAATTACTCCGATAGTATCTTGTGGGCTGGAGATGGAGAGTTATCTCTAGCACTTCGAGATATTTTATTTTTTGATTTGATTAGGTGTATCTGTACTCGTCTGGTATAATTCATTAATTTTAGAAGAAAAAAAAAAAAAGTGCCAACTCAAAATCTTCTTTGAATTGCTAGAGGCAAAATTGGTATTTTGGTCCCTAAAAACATCGTAACCCGATGCATTTTGGTGCATGGTAGAGTATGCATAGCATACTCATTTTCCAGTACAAGATTTTATGTTGATCGAGAAAATAGAAGGATATATATGATCATGATGGCTGGTTCACCTACCTTAAACTGGAGTTTAATATTCAAGCTTGTTTGTTTTCTTAAAATATTTTTTAAGCTTGTTTGATCGTCGTGAAGTCTAATTAATTTCCAAAAAAAAAGAAAGAAAAAAGATTGCACCACGTTGGAGTGCTTACCGAACCCAAACTTTTCCTGAGCAAAGGATCCAGACTTAAACCATTTATTTTACAGTACTGGCTCGTGTCCGATTCTAGGTGATTTAATTATGTCATGTCAAAAGATCTTAAGTACGTTCTTTAATTATGTTTGCTTTAGGCTTTCGGCGGGTCTAATCGGTCTCCTTTCAGGCCACTTCAACAACAGAAAGCGGATGTAACCGGTTCTCAATTACGTGACTTAAGATTAGCTTCATCTGTAACGGTTGGAGGAGTTCAATGCGCCACAAAGGTTAATTATAGATTCCACATAAGGTGCCACTTTGTTGTCCGGCACCAACTTAGGACATATAAAAAGATTAACCGAAAAATATTATTTAGATTTTTTAATTTTATATAAAATCTATTTATTACATAGTAGATGTGGGACTAAACATACACCTACACGGATCTTCACATATTCTCTTTATTTAAACTCTAGCATTTTTATCAGAATAAGAGTCCAAAATCATTCAAATTTAATTACAAATACTATATATCCAATCTTGAACTATGCTATAGTGTCCCCTAATTATATAGAATATGAGCCGAATCCGCTCTGGTATCATTTGTTATAACTCAGGATGTCATCTAAAAAAACTCACTGAAAGATGATTTTTTAATATTATATACGCACTTAGGATCTATCCAAGTGGGATTAGACAAAAGTTCGCATGGGTCCTTGCAGGTAGCTTAGTTGGGACCTACCGCCGAATCTTTGTTTTTTTTTTTAGAAAATCAAACTAATTTATCTAATTTTTAGTGGAGCATGACATAATAAGGCTTGATTTTTGTGAATTGTATAATGCTTTATTTCTTGGGTGGATGAGTGGTAGAATAATTCACACAAGTAGGTGGTTCATGAAAGATTTTATTATCCATTTTGGCCCTAGCAATTTAAAAAAAAAAAACCAGGTTAGGCCATGCTAAGGGGTACATGAAGCGTTTTCCTTCAAGTATTATTCCTGTTTGACTTCAAAACACCTCAAAGATCGATGCTCTTTTGATTTTTTGTCACTTAAACAGTTTCTATGAGTTGGCTCCACTTGGATGTCTAAGTTAAAGCTAGCATCATGGCTCTGCCTCTCCGGTACTACGGACTTACATAACGTCTATTAACATGAGTTAGGACCCAAATGTTGAACCATTTTTAGGTGTTGTCCGGTAGACCCAGCTCAATTTGATCTAAAAAGAAGATTGTTTGACCATATGTGCATATGTTTGCACGATAACGTGACCATGTTTGGCTTTGCCCTCCCCTTGCATCAAAAGGGACAATGTGACCATGTTTGCTCCGAGCAGCACAACTTGAATTTTTGGTAGTTAGACCGGAAAATAAGTCATAGGTATTCGAATTAGATCGATGGGAATTTTTGTCCATTGTCCTTCCATTTCAAAGTATCTAAATGATGTTCTTCTAATTCACATACATAACCTTGACCAATTTGTTCAATTTACAACATGGCATCGTACTAAGAATTCCTCGCTTAGCTATGCATTCCAAGATGGTAGTCGACATTCTTAGGCCTCGTAATTTTTTGTGCTCTAATATGACATATTAATGATGTATTGGCCTACATCATGATTATTATGTGCATATGTTCCAATTTGGGGCACATCATCAACATGACATTCAAAATCCGAAGACGCACACTAGGTACGACATAATAATCTTGTTTACACCATATTGGTAGATCATCTCTCTCTCTCTCTCTCTCTTTGATGGCCTAAATGGTCACTTAGCATGCTATGTTGGAGACATACATCAATGTCATGTTTCCAATCCTCCTAAAGAGCATTGACGAAAAGGGATTGATGTGATACACAAGGGCAAGTATGCGAATCGTGTTGGTTCAAATATTATTTATTTTTGCACCTATTCAACATCATGTCTAAAGCGGCAGGGTGGTGATCCAAACTAGCTTGAATTCAACATTAGTAGCAGAAACGCCGGCCTTTGAAGTGAAATTAAAGAGCATAGAGTTAATTCTTTTTCTTTTTCATTAAAAATTAGCTAAGACGAAACTAAAAAGTTACATCATTGTTGGATCTAGGGTTGCACATAGGTTAGGATGGTTTGCGTTAGGGGCTAACTTGATTTGAATCGATCCTAACGGATTCTCCAGTGTTTTTCGACTATAATTGTACCAATTAGTATTGAAGCTTAACCTAACTGGTAGTCAGATTCAAGATGGTTCGAGTTAATTCTTGGATTACTTAATGATACGAAAATTTAATTAAATATTAATGATTCATTGATTATATTCAATAAAAAACATTATAGCAAACAATCAAAAATTTGACTCATTAGTTAGATAAGGCCTCTCAACCAACCGTTTGATTCAGAACCAAATCAATCTAATTAGGCTTTAGAAAAGAAGAAATGAAGTTAACCAGCCTACTAATAAACTAACTCAACCAAATTGGGTTAGTTTGCTTCTCGGGTTGACTTGGAATTATCTTTATCCAAGTTGTCTTGGGAGAGACTCACCTATTGTTTTATTGAAAATAAATTATTTTCATAGAAAGATAAAGATTTTGCTCAATAGGAGCAAAATTTACAAATTTTACTCAAAAAAATTACTATCATCTATTATAATAACTAAAATGGAGGCTCGGTTTATATACAACTCTTTATATGCTATGTGGCTTTCTATATTAATGATCCCGATATTAATATGCTCGACTATTTTTAAAATTTATTGCTTAATACGCAACAAATATTGATGACGCCCGTATTAATATGCTTGGCCATCATCAGGATGATAATTGGAAAAGAAGAAAAATGCTGATATTAGTAACGAGAGTTCTTGCATAAAAGCTCTTATGCAAGTGCTCTATTTGTCATGTGCATGCTAGTATTAATGATGAAAGTTTCTAAAATTAAATCATTTCTAAGATTTTTGGCAATGATAAATTTGAAAGGCTTCTTGTAGCTATCTAATTACAGACATAACTGAGTGAAATTATAAAAATGTTAGATGGAGATAGTTTTTTTGGCATAAATGCATAAGAATATTAAATTTTTAAAACTTCGATGATCAGAAGATGGTTTGGAAAGGCTTGTATGTCAACATTTTTGTGTGTCCATGACAAGTGATCACATGCTGCTGCTCCCAGACTCTACAATGTCCACACTTGCAAGCACATGATTCATTTTCTTATATTTTTATCTCCATAATTGGTTCATAGATACTAAAAATTTAGTATAATTAATATTATAGTAAATATTTAATTATTTTATCTTCATTCAGATAATAAATATTATCTTCTCACTCCACTTGGAGGGGAGCCCTATGCTTTCTGGCTTTGAAAACTAACTTAATATAAAATGGCCAAAGTCTCATTTGAGGTTCCACATTTGTGTATATTTTTTTTTTTCCTAATACAACGGCGCCTCACACGACACGTGCATAAGTGCAGCCAAGAAAATCAAAAAAAAGAAGCTAGTGGAGGGAAGAAGAGATATCCACTTGGTTCTCCCAAAGAAAATTTCAGAATGATGAGCCGTAAAGGAGGCCATCCAGTCGGCCGTACTGTTTGCCTTTCGGTAAATATGGGTAGTCTGAAAAAAAGCCACACTTTCTCGTTAGTCTCCGAGTATTATGGAGTAGCGACTGTTCGCCCACATTGCTATATCGACCTTGAACTCACTCGATCACCATAACCGAGTCTCCTTCAGAAATGATGTTAAGACTCCGAAGGGACGGTCAAAGATGAAGTAAAAAAGAAAAAAGCGATATAGTTGGAGTCTTTGTTTTCCGTTTCTTGGCAAAACATGGGAAAAATTCATCCACACAACTAGAAATTTAAATGGGCCAGATTGCTCGGTATGTTTTGCAAGACATCTTCAGCTCCTGCCTGGCCCAATTGTATCCATGCATGTAACTACTGCTGCCTCAAAAATTAATTGTGATAAAACATAGAAAGGAATTTGCATCCATATTAGGAATATGGTTTAGATTAAGAGCCGGGATCTTCTACGTTGTGCTTTTTGCACCATAGAGATATGGGCAGCTCTGAATGGCTGTCATGTCATCCGATCACAGAGATGGACGACCGTCAAAGAGACTCACTAAGCCTATTTATATGGTAAGCATAACTTCATGAGCAAACCACTAAGTTAACAATGCTATAGAAATGCTTGATGACTTCTATAGGCTGTAATACCATAGGATAGCTAATTCACTTGAGGATAGCTATAGCTGACACTAGGTAACCCTAGTTCGCATATTCACAGGTTAGTAAAAGCTTTTGCAGTTGAAACTTGAGAATCTTGGACTAAATCCAAACCCTTCATTGCCACAAGAATCTTAGAAGACCTCTAGACAACTAGACAATTCAAATGAAGGATATGAGATGATATCTAACTTATAAATGCTCACTTAATTTTTGCAAGCTAAGTTAAAAATAGATCAAGTTTTAACACACATCAATCACAAAAATGATATTACCATGATCAGTACAAAGTGATTTTCAAACTCAAACTACTTCCCGTATGTCCTATATTAACGGTGTTACAGCTCAGATGGACGCCCACAACACATTGCAACAAAAACTTAAGCATTGGAGTCTAATTGAAAAACTTAAAATTTTTGGGTTGTAAGTGTTTTTCATGAAAAGTTAATGAGGTGTCACTATAATTTTATCTTAAAATAATTTCAGCTTCTTATTCCCGAATCTTCGCCCTCACTTAGACT